>NW_026512560.1:0-27233 GCF_027579735.1 Bombina bombina | reverse complement strand
CTCTTCAGCTCTGTATGCTGATCTAGTGGTGCAGGGATTTTACAAAGATATCTCAATTATTATCTTTAAAACCGATTGTTCGACACTCTCTGACGTGGTGGACAGATCACAATCGTATAGTTCAGGGGGCTTCTTTTTGTTCCTCCAACTTAGACTATGATCAACAGATGCAAATCTGACAGGTTGGGGAGCTGTATGGGGGTTTCTGACAGCACAAGGGGTTTGGGAATCTCAGGAGGTGAGATTACCAATCAACATTTTTGGAACTCCGTGATATTTTCAGAGCTCTTCAGTCATGGCCTCTTCTAAAGAGAATCGTTAATTTGTTTTCAGACAGACAATGTCACAACTGTGGCATACATCAATCATCAAGGAGGGACTCACAGTCCTCTGGCTATGAAAGAAGTATCTCGGATACTGCTATGGGCGGAATCCAGCTCCTGTCTAGTTTCTGCGGTTCATATCCCAGGTATAGACAATTGGGAAGCGGATTATCTCAGTCGCCAAACGTTACATCCGGGCAAATGGTCTCTTCACCCAGAGGTATTTCTTCAGATTGTTCAATATGGGGACTTCCAGAAATAGATCTGATGGCTTCTCATCTAAACAAGAAACTTCCCAGGTATCTGTCCAGATCCAGGGATCCTCAAGCGGAAGCAGTGGATGCATTGTCACTTCCTTGGAAGTATCATCCTGCCTATATCTTTCCGCCTCTAGTTCTTCTTCCAAGAGTAATCTCCAAGATTCTGAAGGAATGCTCGTTTGTTCTGCTGGTGGCTCCAGCATGGCCTCACAGGTTTTGGTATGTGGATTTTGTCTGGATGGCCTCTTGCCAACCGTTGACTCTTCCGTTGAGACCAGACCTTCTGTCGCAAGGTCCTTTTTTTCCATCAGGATCTCAAATCCTTAAATTTAAAGGTATGGAGATTGAACGTTTGATTCTTAGTCAAAGAGGTTTCTCTGACTCTGTGATTAATACTATGTTACAGGCTCGTAAATCTGTATCTAGGGAGATATATTATAGAGTCTGGAAGACTTATATTTCTTGGTGTCTTTCTCATCATTTTTCCTGGCATTCTTTTAGAATTCCGAGAATTTTTTCAGTTTCTTCAGGATGGTTTGGATAAAGGTTTGTCTGCAAGTTCCTTGAAAGGACAAATCTCTGCTCTTTCTGTTCTTTTTCACAGAAAGATTGCTAATCTTCCTGATATTCTTTGTTTTGTACAAGCTTTGGTTCGTATAAAACCTGTCATTAAGTCAATTTCTCCTCCTTGGAGTTTGAATTTGGTTCTGGGGGCTCTTCAAGCTCCTCCGTTTGAACCTATGCATTCATTGGACATTAATTACTTTCTTGGAAAGTTTTGTTTCTTTTGACCATCTCTTCTGCTAGAAGAGTTTCTGAAATATCTGCTCTTTCTTGTGAGTCTCCTTTTCTGATTTTTCATCAGGATAAGGCGGTGTTGCGAACTTCTTTTAAATTTTTACCTAAGGTTGTGAATTTTAACAACATTAGTAGAGAAATTGTGGTTCCTTCATTATGTCCTAATCCTAAGAATTCTAAGGAGAGATCATTGCATTCTTTGGATGTAGTTAGAGCTTTGAAATATTATGTTGAAGCTACTAAAGAGTTTCCGAAAGACTTCTAGTCTATTTGTTATCTTTTCTGGTTCTAGGAAAGGTTAGAAGGCCTCTGCCATTTATTTGGCATCTTGGTTGAAATCTTTATTTCATCATGCTTTTGTCGAGTCGGGTAAAACTCCGCCTCAAAGGATTACAGATCATTCTACTAGGTCAGTTTCTACTTCCTGGGCGTTTAGGAATGAAGCTTCGGTTGATCAAATTTGCAAAGCAGTAACTTGGTCTTCTTTGCATACTTTTACTAAATTCTACCATTTTGATGCGTTTTCTTCTTCTGAAGCAGTTTTTGGTAGAAAAGTACTTCAGGCAGCTGTTTCAGTTTGATTCAGTTTGATTCTTCTGCCTATAATTTCAGTTTTTTTCATTATAAGATTTAAACTTTATTTTGGGTGTGGATTATTTTTCAGCGGAATTGGCTGTCTTTATTTTATCCCTCCCTCTCTAGTGACTCTTGCGTGGAAGATCCACATCTTGGGTAGTCATTATCCCATACGTCACTAGCTCATGGACTCTTGCTAATTACATGAAAGAAAACATAATTTATGTAAGAACTTACCTGATAAATTCATTTCTTTCATATTAGCAAGAGTCCATGAGGCCCACCCTTTTTTGTGGTGGTTATGATTTTTTTGTATAAAGCACAATTATTCCAATTCCTTATTTTTTATGCTTTCGCACTTTTTTCTTGTCACCCCACTTCTTGGCTATGCGTTAAACTGATTTGTGGGTGTGGTGAGGGGTGTATTTATAGGCATTTTAAGGTTTGGGAAACTTTGCCCCTCCTGGTAGGAATGTATATCCCATACGTCACTAGCTCATGGACTCTTGCTAATATGAAAGAAATTAATTTATCAGGTAAGTTCTTACATAAATTATGTTTTTCTAAGTCGTCAGACTTTTCATCCGGGGGAGTGGGAACTCCATCTGGAGGTGTTTGCTCAACTGGTCCATCGTTGGGGCAAACCAGAACTGGATCTCATGGCGTCTCGCCAGAACGCCAAGCTTCCTTGTTACGGATCCAGGTCCAGGGACCCGGGAGCAACGCTGATAGATGCTCTAGCAGCTCCTTGGTTCTTCAACCTGGCCTATGTGTTTCCACCGTTTCCTCTGCTCCCTCGACTGATTGCCAAAATCAAACAGGAGAGAGCATCAGTGATTCTGATAGCGCCTGCGTGGCCACGCAGGACCTGATATGCAGACCTAGTGGACATGTCATCTCTTCCACCATGGACTCTGCCTCTGAGGCAGGACCTTCTAATACAAGGTCCTTTCAATCATCCAAATCTAATTTCCCTGAGACTGACTGCATGGAGATTGAACGCTTGAAACAAAAAAAGAAAGGGCGCCTCCTAGTGTAGCCAGTATATATAAGGATAAATAGAATGAGATATAGATTTTGTACTCACATGTAGTGAAGGCAAAGATAATGCCTAGATAAGCAGTCTGGAAACTTATCAGTGTCCCAGTTGACTGTGCATTAGAATGCTAGGGCAGCTCCTCTTAGTAGATTTCCAAAATCATCTGAAAAGTAAGAAGATATACAGAGGGCGACTCCTAGTGTGGAATTAGTAAGCAGAGTGTGAACCCACCAGCTTTACCCTTCAGAGATATACTCACAAAGTATAGAGCACACTGTAGTGCTAATGAAGCAAGCTGGGTATATTAAAAGTGGCCCAGCGCACATACCACTCCGGTGAAAGATGGTCCAATGTATTCAGAAGGTTCAGATAAAAAATTCAGGAGACTCCAGATATATATAAAAAACACTTTATATAAAAATATAACAGTGTACAATAAAAATCAGTAGAATTCGCTACGCGTTTCTCAGAGCTACCACTCTGTTTCCTTGCCTGAGGAAACAGAGTGGTAGCTCTGAGAAACGCGTAGCGAATTCTACTGATTTTTATTGTACACTGTTATATTTTTATATAAAGTGTTTTTTATATATATCTGGAGTCTCCTGAATTTTTTATCTGAACCTTCTGAATACATTGGACCATCTTTCACCGGAGTGGTATGTGCGCTGGGCCACTTTTAATATACCCAGCTTGCTTCATTAGCACTACAGTGTGCTCTATACTTTGTGAGTATATCTCTGAAGGGTAAAGCTGGTGGGTTCACACTCTGCTTACTAATTCCACACTAGGAGTCGCCCTCTGTATATCTTCTTACTTTTGAGATTGAACGCTTGATTCTATCAAGGCGTGGCTTCTCCGAGTCAGTCATTGATACCTTAATACAGGCTTGGAAGCCTGTCACCAGGAAAATCTACCATAAGATATGGCGTAAATATCTTTATTGGTGTGAATCCAAGAGTTACTCATGGAGTAAGGTTAGGATTCCTAGAATATTGTCCTTTCTCCAAGAGGGTTTGGACAAAGGCTTATCAGCTAGTTCTTTAAAAGGACAGATCTCTGCTCTGTCTATTCTTTTGCACAAGCGTCTGGCAGAAGTTCCAGACGTCCAGGCATTTTGTCAGGCTTTGGTTAGGATTAAGCCTGTTTAAAACTGTTGCTCCCCTGTGGAGCTTAAACTTGGTTCTTAAAGTTCTTCAGGGAGTTCTGTTTGAACCCCTTCATTCCATTGATATTAAACTTTTATCTTGGAAAGTTCTGTTTTTGATGGCTATTTCCTCGGCTCGAAGAGTCTGAGTTATCTGCCTTACATTGTGATTCTCCTTATCTGATTTTTCATTCAGACAAGGTAGTTCTGCGTACCAAACCTGGGTTTTTACCTAAGGTGGTTTCTAACAGGAATATCAATCAAGAGATTGTTGTTCCATCATTGTGGAAGGAACGTCTTTTGCATAATCTGGACGTAGTCCGTGCCTTGAAGTTTTACTTACAGGCTACTAAAGATTTTTGTCAAACGTCTGCCCTGTTTGTCGTTTACTCTGGACAGAGGAGAGGTCAAAAAGCTTCAGCAACCTCTCTCTCCTTTTGGCTGCGGAGCATAATACGCTTAGCCTATGAGACTGCTGGACAGCAGCCCCCTGAAAGGATTACAGCTCATTCTACTAGAGCTGTGGCTTCCACCTGGGCCTTTAAAAATGAGGCCTCTGTTGAACAGATTTGCAAGGCTGCGACTTGGTCTTTGCTTCACACCTTTTCAAAATTTTACAAATTTGACACTTTTGCTTCTTCGGAGTGTGTTTTTGGGAGAAAGGTTCTACAGACAGTGGTTCCTTCCGTTTTTAAGTTCCTGCCTTGTCCCTCCCATCATCCGTGTACTTTAGCTTTGGTATTGGTATCCCACAAGTAATGGATGATCCGTGGACTGGATACACTTAACAAGAGAAAACATAATTTATGCTTAACTGATAAATTTATTTCTCTTGTAGTGTATCCAGTCCACGGCCCGCCCTGTCCTTTTAAGGCAGGTCTAAATTTTAATCAAACTACAGTCACCACTGCACCCTATGGTTTCTCCTTTCTCGTCTTGTTTCGGTCGAATGACTGGATATGGCAGTGAGGGGAGGAGCTATATAGCAGCTCTGCTGTGGGTGATCCTCTTGCAACTTCCTGTTGGGAAGGAGAATATCCCACAAGTAATGGATGATCCGTGGACTGGATACACCACAAGAGAAATAAATTTATCAGGTAAGCATAAATTGTTTTTCCTCTCTAGATCTCTCTTCACCAAAGAATAACATTAGAATGAAGCAAACTTAATGATAACAGTAATTTAGAAATGAACATTGTAAGATGTCGGCATCAAAGAAAAAATTGGTTTAATTTCCATTTAATCCTGAATCAGACTGTGTGAATATGTAATATCAATGAATATGCAACAGCACTTTATTGGGTAAAATGTGTTGCTTTCCATGGAATTCAACCTGTGCACATCTTTGTAATTTTAGATGTGGTGGCATCACTACGTAATTACTTAGTTTTTCAGAATTGCCAAAGGCAAAATTGCCAAAAAAAAATTGTTTTGTGTATAAATTGCTACTATGATTGTAATAACTTTTGTACTGTACATTTTTTTTTTTACTGCCTTTTCAAATATGTGCCAGCTTTTCAGTGTTGCAAGAAATGATCTTCAAGTAATATTTTCAGCATTATATGTGAATTAGTATGCTTGTTGCAGTCACTGTATGTATTCAACTTTAATAGTAAATATCTGTGTTTATCATTTTTTTTTTTTTTTTTTTTTTTTTTTTTAAATAATTTGTGTCTCTAGGGCTTTACCAACTGGAATAAAAGAGATTTTAACCAGTTTATCAAAGCAAATGAAAAATGGGGCCGTGATGACATCGAAAATATAGCACGTGAAGTAGAGGGTAAAACTCCTGAGGAAGTCATTGAATACTCAGGTAATATATAAAATACTTGCCTCTTACAGATCTGTAATCTTTTTGTGTATCAGTAGTTTGCATATACAACAATGCCCTTTCCACTTGTTCTCTCAGCATTGTGTAACTTTCTTTTCTCTTCCCCACTTCCTTCAGCTGTCTTTTGGGAAAGATGTAATGAGCTCCAGGACATTGAGAAGATCATGGCTCAGATAGAGAGGGGTGAAGCCAGAATTCAGAGGAGGATAAGCATTAAGAAAGCACTAGACACAAAGGTACATATGTAAAATCTGAATACCAATTTTTTTTTTCTTCTTTATATGTGGCCATGTACTAAATGTGTTTTGACGCATCTGTTTTATCACTTCTCTATCTTTAAATCATGGTTCAGCTGGGTAATTCATATGTGCACTGCTTCTATTCTTATAGCACATTGTAATAAAAAAAAAAAAATCTTTCTAATGGTTGTGAGTCCACAACATTTCTTTTGGGATTACATCACCTGGCAAACACACCCTGAACCGGAGTTTAAGTATCGCTCCTACTTCCCTCTCTCTCCCAATTGTTTGTAGCACCCCAGTACTTGCCCTGAGGATTACTGTCTGGTAATGGGTGTTACTGGGAACTTCCCAAGCCACCTCCTGTTGCCATGGGTTTATAACCCTATGTTGTCCCAGGTGTAAGTTACACAAGAGGACGGTGATTTGCAGGGTTTTTTCACAGCCTGCTGTGCTAATTTCCTTAACAGGAATTAGGGGCAGCTCAGGGTTATGGCTGTTAGCCTCTACTACATAGGTGTGTATAGTGCTGGTAGTGCTTTATGGACACATGTATTGCCCTAAACACGGACCAGACTACGTGGCCACAGTTAGTGCACAGGAGAGCTTTGGGTAGCTTTGGGCGGTTTGAGACAATGCTCTCCTCAGAGTAGTTCCCCAATAGTCTCTAAGGGGGAGAATAAGGCTTGGTGTGACCCTTGAACAGGGCTTCCAGCATGGGGCATTTTTTGTGCACTGCCCTTTAATTAGCCGGGAAGCAGCGGTCCAGTTTATCAAGCAACTCCGGTGCTGGTGTCGTCTCCAGGAGTGCTGAGTCAGCTGCGGTATGCAACTTTCGAAGGGGGAGGGTTAACAAGCTTGTCTCCACTGGAGAGAGCATAGTTTCTCATTCAATATCAATGATGTTTTTCCTCCGATTGCACTACTTCCTTGAGTGATCGCACGCATTAGGATTGTGCCTCAGTGATCCTCATTGCTCTGGTGTGGCCGCGTAGGACTTGGTTGACAGACCTCGTAAAGCTGTCGTCTGCTTCTCCTTGGAGATTACCTCAGCGAGTGGACCTTCTTAATCAAGATCCGTTTTTTACCAAAATCTAGATTCTGAGGCTGACTGTGTGGAGATTAAACACCTAGTTCTGTCCAAGAGAGGTTTCTCTGACAGGGTAATTGATACTTTGATTCAGGCCCGTAAGCCGGTTACTAGAAGTATTTTCCTACAAGGTGTGGCGTACTTATCTATCTTGGTGTGAGGGACGAGATTTTCCCTGGCAGAAAGTGAGGGTTCATAGAATTCTTTTGTTTCTCCAAGAGGGTTTGGAGAAGGGTCTATCGTCCAGTTCTCTTTAAGGGGCAGATCTCTGGCTAATCTCCTTGATGTTCAGGCTTTTGCTAGAACTAGGCCTGTGTTTAAATTTGTTGCTCCCCTTTGGAGCCTTAAAGGGATTGTAAAGTCCAAATTAAACTTTCATATTCAGATAGGGCAGGTAATTTTTAAACAACTTTATAATTTACTTTTATCATCACATTTGCTTTGTTCTCTTGTTGTTCTTAGATGAAAGCTAAACCTAGGTAGGTTCATATGCTAATTCTAAGCCCTTGAAGGCTGCCTCTCATCTGAATGCATTTGACAGTTTTTCACAGCTAGAGGGCGTTAGTTCATGTGTTTTCATATAGCACGTGAGGTTATTTCAGTCAGCACTAATTGCCTGTAATTCAAGTCTCTCAAAAGATCTGAGATAAGGGGGCAGTCTGCAGAAGCTTAGATACAAGGTAATTAGAGTGGTAAAAAGTATATTTATTTAACAGTGTTGGTTATGCATTGGGGAATGGTAAATAAAGGGATTATATCTATCTTTTTAAACAATAAAACTTTTGGCGTTTACTATCCCTTTAATCTTGATCTTGTCCTTCGTGTTCAACAGACTCTGAGCTCTATACATTCTGTTGACATTAAACCTTTTTTGTTATGGAAAGTTGTTTCTGTTGGCTATTTCCTCTGCTTTAAGATTTTCGGAGTTGTCTGCTTTTATAGTGATCCTCAACTTATTTTTCATGCAGATGTGGTTTTGCATATTAAGTTAGGGTTTTTACCTGAGGGTTGTGTCTTCGTGCAATATCAATCAGGAGATTGTGGTGCCTTCTTTTTGTCCTAATCCTCCTTCCCAGAAGGAACATTTGTTACATTATTTAGATGTGGTTTGAGCATTAAAGTTCTATCTTACTGCTACCAAGAATTTTCGACAATCTCCAGCCTTGTTCAGTTTGTATGATGGTAAACGCAGGAGTCAGAAAGCCACTGCAACTACCCTTTCCTTTTGGTTGAGTGGTATCGTCCATATTGTCTGTTGGCGCTCTACAAATACCTGATAATAATAATGCAATTTGTGGATCCGGGACAAGAATTGCAGTTCGTTTTACCCATGCAGTGTCTTTGTCTTGGGCCTTTAAGAATTAAGCTTCAATGGAACAGATCTGTAAGGTGGCCGCTTGGTTTTCTTTACATACTTTTTCTTCTTAAAGGGATGGTAAACTCAGTATCGTTTCAATTTCTAATCTGGATAGTCATACTCTATATTAATGTCCTGTGCAATTTCCATCTAAACATGGAATAGCAGTTTACCTTTTTTTTTCATTTACAGAATGTCTCCGTTCCGTAAAATCGCCCGCCCACCGTGACGTCACATTGATCTCCACTGCCTGTGCCCAATCATATCTCCAGTCGCTAGACAGGCTGTTCGCAATATAATTTTTAGCGCATGCGCAATTACGATCATTCCCGACTATACTACCAACCAATTAAAAGCATTGAAATCTGGATAAGACTTTGCGCGTGCACGCTCTATTTCACGCATGCCTCTTATGTCATTTTTCACACGGCACTCTACTTCTAGAACGTCAGGGAAACAAATGCGCATACGTTCACTTTCGTGAACGAGCACTACAGATGACGTAAGTAGAGGGAGGAGAGAGGAGTAAATAGAAAGTTTCGTTAGGAACATGTAAGAGGGGCGGAGCGAGGCGGGGAGCTGCGTTGCAAACTTGAGAACATAATAAGACTAATAATAGTGATAATTTACATTTGAAAATTAAAAAGTAATAATGCGGTTTGACATTAAATAACATTAAAAATGTAAATATGTCATTTAAAAATAAGTTTACCATCACTTTAATATGAGGAGAGTCCACAGCTGCATTCATTACTTTTGGGAAATACAGAACCTGACTACCAGGAGGAGGCAAAGACACCCCAAACAAAGGCTTAAATACCTCCCCCACTTCCCTCATCCCCTGGCAGAGAAGTGTCAGAAGAATTACGGAGTAGTTCCTTATGGCGGGTAGTACTCTTCAAGATGGGACTGAAGTTTTTAGACGTCTTGTCAGCCTCTCAGTGAGAGCATTGATGGTTAGAGTCCGGCGATGCAGGGAGAGTCTTTCTGCGAAACCATCCTGACTCATATTAACAGCTCTATAAGCAATCATAGTCGGCGAGTTTTAATGCCTGCTTTCTGTACTCAAGTCCATGTCAGAAGCGCTGCTACCATCTGTCAAACTTGGAGAACAGTGTTGCTGTTCCATGTCATAGATTCAGGTAAGATTGTTTCAATTTTTTACTTGCATGTTAACGTAAAAGAGGAAGACAGGGTGTTAGTGGGACTCCCTTTATGGAATCAAGGGTTAATATCTCCTGAGGGGGGTTATTGAACAGTGGGGACTTTTATTCATGTTTATGTGGTTCTGACTGCTTTGGTGTAGAAGTTTAGACGTTTGGGGCTTGTAGGCTATTAGGGAACGTACAGGTTAATTTTCTTGCTGCATAGTTTTATTACACTGGGTGTTTTCCTTAGCGGGAGTGATCTTGCACGTTGCACCACGTGACCGGTGTGGTCACGTTTTTTGGGTTTTCCATTTCCGTACTCCTGACCGAGCATCTGCAGGGAGGATCTGTTTCTCTACCTGTCTGGCTCATAGGAGGATGTTAGTGCCTCAGCCATTGGGGGTGTATGGTGCCAGTTGTTTTTGTCCATAAGCTACTTAGTTGAGTTATAGAGGATTCTGATATGTTAGAGAGGGGTTCCTCTGAGTCAGATTTTGATACTTGTGTATATTGTGAGGAGGCCCGGGTAACCCAGGCCTCTTAATTATGTTCCGTAATTTTAGGGTGTTCGCCTCTTCCAATGTTAAGAGGTTAGAAAATACTGAGCCATCCGCCTCTGAGGATTCTGCATCCCGTGAGGTTTTTTCTCTAAAATCTTCTGTTACTACACCGGCAGTTGTTCCGAATACCATTACCCCTTCTCCTAAGGGAGGTCTCTTTCCACCAGAGGTTTCTGCGCGGTTTCGCATGGCCATATCTCTGGCTTTAGCGCATTTCTTTTACAAAGATATGACGAGTCCACGGATTTCATCCTTGTGGGACATTAACCTCCTGCTAACAGGAAGTGGCAAAGAGCACCACAGCAGAGCTGTATTTATAGCCCTCCCTTCCCCTCCACCCTCAGTCATTCTCTTTGCCTGTGTTATACTAGGAAGAGGTGAAGTGAGGTGTTAGTTTTAGTTTCTTCAATCAAGAAGTTTCTTATTTTCAAATGGTACCGGTGTGTACTATTTTCCTCAGGGGGATATGGAAGAAGTTTTCTGCCCTGAGGTTGATGATCTTAGCAGACGTAACCAAGATCCACATTGCTTCCCACTGAATGCTGAAGGTAGTGTAAAAGAAATCTTCAGAGTGGAGAACAGCTGCATACTATTAGCATTAAGGTATGTTCAGTCTTTTTTTCTGAGGAGACCTGTTATATCAGAATGGCTGACATTTTTTGCTATAAAAGGGGTTAAAGTGGATCTGGTTTTAAAGGAGAGGTGTTACTTTAAATCCTTTATTTAAAACGTTTTTTTGTGTGGCATATTGGGTTTTTGTTATGAACACTGGGAGAGTCAGCTCGTTATTTTATTTTGTCTTGCAAGATGTATCGAGTCCACGGATTCATCCAGTACTTGTGGGATATTCTCCTTCGTAACAGGAAGTGGCAAAGAGAGCACCCACAGCAGAGCTGTGTATATAGCTCCTCCGTTAGCTCCACCCCCCAGTCATTCTCTTTGCCTACTCTAAGTACTAGGAAGGGTAAAGTGAGTGTGGTGACAAAAATGTTAGTTTTTATTTTCTCAAGCAAAAGTTTATTTTAAATGGTACCGGTGTGTACTATTCACTATCTGGCAGATAAGGGATGAAGATTTCTGCAAGGAGGAGGATGATCTTAGCACTTTGTAACTAAGATCCACTGCTGTTCCCACAGAGGCTGAGGAGTACAGGAAAACTTCAGTTGGGGGAACGGTTTGCATGCTATGCTGCATTGTGGTATGTTCAGTCAATTTTTTTTCTAGACAGACTGTGATAATACTAGAAATGGCTGGCAGTATCCCCATGAGGGAATGGTAAGCTGTATTCAGACACTTAGTATGGAATCCCAGCTTGCATAAAGGGCTCAGTTGTTACTGGTGACAATTATAGGAAAAACGTGGGGTTTTTTTTTATTAAAAGGTTAACGTTTTTGAGGGACTTTGAAGGGTCATTGTGGCTTATTTAAGGGTTATTAACCCACATGGCTAGTTTAGAAAAACTTTGGTGCGTTTCTTTGAGGCCCCACTAACATCAAGGGAGGTGGGAGGGGCCTATTTTCACGCCTCAGTTGCGTAGTTTCTTTTACACACGACATCCAGCTGCTTCTCCGGAGGGTCCTGCTGTACTTGAGGGCCTAAAGGAATCTTTTCCCCCACAAATCTATCCCTAAGGGCAGGTAAGCGCCACAGAGCTGTGGCAAGGTGCTGAACGTTTTTAAACCGGTTTTTGACGTTTTGTCAGTCCGGTTTTTACATTAAGGGGTTAATCGTTTATTTGACTGGTGGGGCAATCTTACTAAGGCTTTATGATCCCCCTGTAAAAATTTCAAAAGTTTACTGCTTTTTTACACTGTTTTGCAGAGTTTGTGCATCTTTTTTTTTTCTCTTAAAGGCACAGTACCGTTTTTTTCTAAGTCTTATTTACTTTGAATAAAGTGTTTTCCAAGCTTGCTTGTTTCGTTACTAGCCAGTTTAACATGTCTGATATCAAGGAAACTCCTTGTTCAATGTGTTTAGAAGCCATTGTGGAACCCCCTCTTAGAATGTGTCCCACTTGCACTGATATGTCTATAAATTTTAAAGAGCATATTATAGCACTTAAAAATATAGCAATAGATGATTCTCAGACAAAAGGAAATGAGGTTATGCCATCTAGCTCTCCCCAAGTGTCACAACCAGTAACGCCCGCACAAGTGACGCCAAGTACCTCTAGTGCGTCGACTTTGTTTACTTTACAAGACATGGCCACAGTTATGAATACAACCCTCACAGAGGTTTTATCTAAACTGCCTGGGTTACAAGGAAAGCGTGACAGCTCTGGATTAAGAACAAATGCTGAGCCTTCTGACGCTTTAGTAGCCGTATCCGATATACCCTCACAATGTTCTGAAGTAGGGGTAAGGGAATTGCTATCTGAGGGAGAGATTTCTGATTCAGGGAAGACGCTCCCTCAGACAGATTCTGATAGGACGTCCTTTAAATTTAAGCTTGAACACCTCTGCTTGTTGCTCAGGGAGGTATTAGCGACTCTGGATGATTGTGACCCTATAGTGGTCCCAGAGAAATTGTGTAAAATGGACAAATACTTGGAGGTTCCTGTTTACACTGATGTTTTTCGAGTCCCTAAGAGGATTGCGAATATTGTTACTAAGGAGTGGGATAGACCAGGTATACCATTCGCTCCCCCTCCTGTTTTTAAGAAAATGTTTCCCATATCTGACACCATGGGACTCGTAGCAGACGGTTCCTAAGGTGGAGGGAGCTATTTCTACTCTCGCCAAGCGTACAACTATACCTATCGAAGACAGTTGTGCTTTCAAAGATCCTATGGATAAAAAATGAGAGGGTCTCCTAAAGAAAAAATTTTTTCATCAAGGTTTTCTTCTCCAACCTATTGCGTGCATTGTTCCTGTAACTACTGCAGCTGCTTTCTGGTTTGAGGCTCTAGAAGAGGCTCTTCAGATGGAGACCCCATTAGAGGATATTATGGATAGTATTAAGGCCCTTAAGCTGGCTAATTCTTTCATTACAGATGCCGCTTTTCAACTGGCTAAATTAGCTGCAAAAAAATCAGGTTTTCCCATTTTAGCACGCAGGGCGCGTTATGGCTTAAGTCCTGGTCTGCTGATGTGTCATCAAAATCTAAACTTTTGAACATCCCTTTCAAAGGTAAGACCCTATTCGGGCCTGAACTGAAAGAGATTTTTTCAGACATCACTGGAGGAAAAGGCCATGCCCTCCCTCAGGATAAAACAAATAAAATAAGGACCAAACAAAATAATTTTCGTTCTTTTCGGATCTTCAAGGGTGGTCCCACTTCAGCTTCCCCTGCTGCAAAGCAAGAGGGGAATTTTGCCCAATCCAAGTCAGTCTGGTGACCTAACCAGGCTTGGTACAAGGGTAAACAGGCCAAGAAGCTTGCAGCTGCCTCCAAGACAGCATGAAGGGGTAGCCCCCGAGACAGAGGCGTTCTTAAGCTGTGTAGAAGACCTACATACCATGGGAGTGATCCGCCCAGTTCCAAAAGCGGAACAAGGGCTAGTTTTTACTCAAACCTGTTTGTGGTTCCCCAAATAGAGGGAACGTTCAGACCAATCTTGGATCTCAAAATTCTAAACAAATTCCTCAGAGTACCATCATTCAAGATGGAGACTATTTGGACTATTCTGCCTCTGATCCAGGAGGGTCAATATATGACTACGGTGGACTTAAAGGATGCGTATCTGCACATCCCTATTCACAGAGATCATCATTAATTCCTCAGATTTGCCTTTCTGGACAGGCATTACCAGTTTGTGGCCCTTCCCTTCGGGTTGGCCATGGCTCCCAGAATTTTCAAAGGTGCTAGGGTCCCTTTTGGCGGTTCTAAGACCGCGGGGCATAGCAGTGGCGCCTTAACTAGACGACATCTTAATTCAAGCGTCGACTTTCCAGCTAGCCAAGTCTTACACGGACATCGTGTTGGCTTTTCTGAGATCTCATTGATGGAAGGTGAACATAAGAGTTCTCTCTTCCCTCTCACAAGAGTTTCCTTCCTAGGGGCTCTGATAGACTCGGTAGAAATGAAAATATTTCTGACGGAGGTCAGAAAATCAAAACTCTTAACCACTAGCCGAGCTCTTCATTCCATTCCTCGGCCATCAGTGGCTCATTGTATGGAGGTAATCGGACTCATGGTAGCGGCAATGGACATAGTTCCTTTTGCCCGCCTACACCTCAGACCACTGCAACTATGCATGCTCAAACAGTGGAATGGGGATTATGCAGATTTATCTCCTCAACTGCATCTGGACCAGGAGACCAGAGATTCTCGTCTCTGGTGGTTGTCTCAGGACCACCTGGCTCAGGGAATGTGTTTCCGCAGGCCAGAGTGGCTCATAGTAACGACAGGTGCCAGCCTGCTGGGCTGGGGTGCAGTCTGGAACTCCCTGAAAGCACAGGGCTTATGGTCTGGGGAGGAAACTCTCCTCCCGATAAACATTCTAGAACTGAGAGCGATATTCAATGTGCTTCAGGCGTGGCCTCAGCTAGCTGCGGCCAAATTCATCAGATTTCAGTCGGACAACATCACGACTGTAGCTTATATCAATCATCAAGGAGGAACACCGAGTTCTCTAGCGATGATGGAGGTGACCAAAATAATTTGATGGGCGGAGACTCACTCCTGCCATCTTTCAGCAATCCATATCCTAGGGGTAGAGAACTGGGAGGCGGATTTCCTAAGTCGCCAGACTTTCCATCCAGGGGAGTGGGAGCTCAATCCGGAAGTATTTGCCCAGCTGACTCAGCTATGGGGCACACCAGAATTAGATCTGATGGCATCCCGTCAGAACGCCAAGCTTCCTTGTTACGGGTCCAGGTCCCGGGATCCCCAGGCAGTACTGATAGATGCTCTACCAGTGCCCTGGTCCTTCAACCTGGCCTATGTATTTCCACCGTTTCTTCTCCTTCGACGTCTGGTTGCCAGAATCAAGCAGGAGAGAGCTTTGGTGATTTTGATAGCAGCTGCGTGACCACGCAGGACTTGGTATGCAGATCTGGTGGACATGTCATCTGTTCCACCGTGGACTCTGCCGATGAGGCAGGACCGTCTAATCCAGGGTCCATTCAAGCATCCAAATCTAATTTCTCTGCGTCTGACTGCTTGGAGATTGAACGCCTGATTTTATCAAAGCGTGGTTTCTCTGAGTCGGTCATTGATACCCTGATTCAGGCTAGAAAGCCTGTCACCAGGAAAATCCATCATAAGATATGCCGTAAATATCTTTATTGGTGTGAATCCAAGGGTTACTCATGGAGTAAGATTAGGATTCCTAGAATATTGTCTTTCTCTTGTTAAGTGTGTTCAGTCCACGGGTCATCCATTACTTATGGGATATATTCTCCTTCCCAACAGGAAGTTGCAAGAGGATCACCCAAGCAGAGCTGCTATATAGCTCCTCCCCTCACATGTCATACCCAGTCATTCTCTTGCAACCCTCAACAAAGGAGGTCGCGAGAGGAGTTGGAGTTTTTACTTAATTATTCTTCAATGAAAAGTTTTATTTTAAATGGCACCGGAGTGTGCTGTTTTTTCTATCTCAGGCAGTATTTGGAAGAAGAAACTGCCTGCGTTTTCTATGATCTTAGCAGGCGTAACTAAGATCCACTGGCTGTTCTCGACATTCTGAGGAGTGGGGTAACTTCAGATAATGGGAATAGCATGCGGGGTCCCCCGCAAATGAGGTATGTGCAGTACATTATTTTCTGGGAATGGAATTGACTAAGAAAATACTGCTGTTACCCATATGATGTAAGTACAGCCTTAAATGCAGTAATAGCGACTGGTATCAGGCTGATAAATGTATGCTCAGTTGAGTTAATTTCTAGGGACTAGAATTTGACTGAGATAATACTGTTAATACTGAAATAATGTCTAAGCCTTATCTGCAGTGGAAGCGACTGGTAGCAGGCTTAGTGATAACTTTGCATGACATTGAAAATGTTGTTTTTTAAAACGTTTACTGGCATGTTATTCGTTTTGTGAGGCACTTTGGTGATAAATCTTTTTGGGCATGATTTTTTTCCACATGGCTAACGTATTTTTCTGCATAGAAACAGTTATATCAGGGCTTCCACTGTTGTAATAGGAATTGGGAGGGACCTTGTTTTTAGCGCCTTGTTGCGCAGTTAAAATTCTAGCACAGTCTTCCTGCTTCTTCCTCCTTGATCCAGGACGTCTCTAGAGAGCTCAGGGGTCTTCAAAATTCGTTTTTTGAGGGAGGTAATCAGTCACAGCAGATCTGTGACAGTGTGTTTGACTGTGATAAAAGCGTTAAATCTTAATTTGATATCCGTTTTTGGGTATTGAGGGGTTAATCATCCTTTTGCTAACGGGTGCAATCCTCTGCTAATTAATACACTTCTCGTTAAGAATTGTTTGACTATAACTGTTTTTTTTTTTAAAGCGCTGCAGCGTTTTTTATATTGCTTGTAAACTTATTGAAAGTGATTTACAAGCTTGCTAGCTTCATTGCTAAGTCTGTTTAAACATGTCTGATACAGAGGAATCTGCTTGTTCATTATGTTTAAAAGCCAATGTGGAGCCCAATAGAACTATGTGTACAATTGTATTGATATTACTTTGAATAAAAGTCAATCTGTACCGATAAAGAAATTATCACCAGACAACGAGGGGGAAGTTATGCCGTCTAACTCTCCTCACGTGTCAGTACCTTCATCTCCCGCTCGGGAGATGCGTAAGATTGAGGCGCCAAGTACATCAAGGCCCTTACAAATCACTTTACATGATATGGCTAATGTTATAAAAGAAGTATTATACAATATGCCCGAATTAAGAGGCAAGCGCGATAGCTCTGGGTTAAGGACAGAGCGCGCTGATGACACGAGAGCCATGTCTGATACTGCGTCACAATTTGCAGAACTTGAGGACGGTGAGCTTCATTCTGTCGGTGACGGTTCTGATTCGGGGAGACCGGATTCAGTAATTTCAAATTTTAAATTTAAGCTTGAGAACCTCCGCGTGTTACTAGGGGAGGTGTTAGCGGCTCTGAATGATTGCGACACGGTGGCAATCCCAGAGAAATTATGTAGGTTGGATAGATACTATGCGGTACCGGTGTGTACTGACGTTTTTTCCTATACCAAAAAGACTTACAGAAATTATTAGTAAGGAGTGGGATAGACCCGGTGTGCCCTTTTCCCCTCCTCCGATATTTAGAAAAATGTTTCCTATAGACGACACCACACGAGACTTATGGCAGACGGTCCCTAAGGTGGAGGGAGCAGTTTCTACTTTAGCCAAGCGTACCACTATCCCGGTGGAGGATAGCTGTGCTTTCTCAGATCCAATGGATAAAAAATTAGAGGGTTACCTTAAGAAAATGTTTGTTCAACAAGGTTTTATATTGCAGCCCCTTGCATGCATTGCGCCTGTCACGGCTGCAGCGGCTTTCTGGTTTGAGTCTCTGGAAGAGGCGATTCGCACAGCGCCATTGGATGAGACTTTGAGCAAAGTTAGAACGCTTAAACTGGCTAATGCGTTTGTTTCAGATGCCGTAGTGCATTTAACCAAACTTACGGCTAAAAATTCCGGATTCGCCATACAGGTGCGCAGGGCGCTATGGCTTAAATCCTGGTCAGTAGATGTAACTTCTAAGTCTAAACTACTTAACATTCCCTTCAAAGGGCAGACCTTATTCGGGCCCAGCTTGAAGGAAATTATTGCTGACATTACGGGAGGTAAGGGCCACACCCTTCCTCAGGACAGGGCCAAACCGAAGGTCAAACAGTCTAATTTTCGTGCCTTTCGTAACTTCAAGGCAGGAGCAGCATCAACTTCCTCCGCTCCAAAACAGGAAGGAACTACTGCTCGTTACAGACAGGGTTGGAAAGGCAACCAGTCATGGAACAAGGGCAAGCAGGCCAGAAAGCCTACTCCCGCCCCTAAGACAGCATGAAGGCAGGGCCCCCTCTCCGGAGACGGATCTAGTAGGGGGCAGACTTTCTCTCTTCGCCCAGGCTTGAGCAAGAGATGTACAGGATCCCTGGACGTTGGAGATTATATCTCAGGGATACCTTCTGGATTTCAAGACTTCTCCTCCACAAGGGAGGTTTCATCTGTCAAGGTTATCAACAAACCTAGTAAAGAAAGAGGCATTTCTACAATGTGTACAAGACCTCTTAGTGATGGGAGTGATCCACCCAGTTCCGCGAACGGAACGAGTACAAGGGTTTTACTCAAATCTATTTGTGGTTCCCAAAAAAGAGGGAACCTTCAGACCAATCTTAGACTTAAAAATCTTAAACAAATTCCTAAGGGTTCCATCGTTCAAGATGGAAACCATTCGGACCATCCTACCCATGATCCAAGAGGGTCAATATATGACCACAGTGGACTTAAAGGATGCCTACCTTCACATACCGATTCACAAAGATCATTATCGGTACCTAAGGTTTGCTTTTCTAGACAAACATTACCAGTTTGTAGCTCTTCCCTTCGGGTTAGCTACGGCCCCGAGAATTTTTACGAAGGTTCTGGGCTCACTTCTGGCGGTACTAAGACCACGAGGCATAGCGGTGGCTCCGTACCTAGACGACATTCTGATACAAGTGTCAAGTTTTCAAAATGCAAAGTCTCATACAGAGATAGTTCTAGCATTTCTGAGGTCGCATGGGTGGAAAGTGAACGTGGAAAAGAGTTCTGTTACCACTCACAAGGGTTCCTTTTCTAGGGACTCTTATAGATTCTGTAGAAATGAAGATTTACCTGACGGAGTCCAGGTTATCAAAGATTCTCAATGCTTGCCGTGTCCTTCACTCCATTCCAAGCCCATCAGTAGCTCAGTGCATGGAAGTAATCGGCTTAATGGTTGCGGCAATGGACATAGTGCCATTTGCGCGCCTGCATCTCAGACCGCTGCAACTATGCATGCTAAGTCAATGGAACGGGGAGTACTCAGATCTGTCCCCTTTGCTAAATCTGGACCAGGAGACCAGAGATTCTCTTCTCTGGTGGTTGTCACGGGTTCATCTGTCCAAAGGAATGACCTTTCGCAGACCAGATTGGACGATTGTAACAGATGCCAGCCTACTAGGCTGGGGAGCAGTCTGGAATTCCCTGAAGGCTCAGGGATCGTGGACTCAGGAGGAGAAACTCCTCCCAATAAACATTCTAGAATTAAGAGCAATATTCAATGCCCTTCTAGCTTGGCCTCAGTTAGCGACACTGAGGTTCATCAGATTTCAGTCGGACAACATCACGACTGTGGCTTACATCAATCATCAAGGGGGAACCAGGAGTTCCCTAGCGATGTTGGAAGTCTCGAAGATAATTCGCTGGGCAGAGTCTCACTCTTGCCACCTGTCAGCAATCTACATCCCAGGCGTGGAGAACTGGGAGGCGGATTTTCTAAGTCGCCATACTTTTCATCCGTGGGAGTGGGAACTTCACCCGGAGGTATTTGCTCAACTGATTCGTCGTTGGGGCAAACCGGATCTGGATCTCATGTCAACTCGCCAGAACGCCAAGCTTCCTTGTTACGGATCCAGGTCCAGGGACCCGGGAGCGGTGCTGGTAGATGCATTAGCAGCCCCTTGGGTTTTCAACATAGCTTATGTGTTTCCACCTTTTCCGTTGCTACCTCGACTGATTGCTAGGATCAAACAGGAGAGGGCATCGGTGATTCTGATAGCGCCTGCGTGGCCACGCAGGACCTGGTATGCAGACCTAGTGGACATGTCGTCCTGTCCGCCATGGTCTCTACCCCTGAGGCAGGATCTTCTAATTCAGGGTCCTTTCAACCATCCAAACCTAATTTCTCTGAGGCTGACTGCTTGGAAATTGAACGCTTGATTCTATCAAAGCGTGGGTTTTCGGATTCGGTTATTGATACATTAATACAGGCTCGGAAACCTGTTACCAGAAAAATTTACCATAAGATATGGCGTAAATATTTGTATTGGTGTGAATCCAAGAGTTACTCATGGAGTAAGGTTAGGATTCCTAGGATATTGTCTTTTCTACAAGAGGGTTTAGAAAAGGGCTTATCCGCTAGTTCACTAAAGGGACAGATTTCTGCTCTGTCTATTCTTTTACACAAGCGTCTGGCAGACAATCCAGACGTCCAGGTTTTTTGTCAGGCTTTGGCTAGAATTAAACCTGTATTTAAGACCGTTGCTCCTCCTTGGAGCTTAAACTTGGTTCTTAAAGTTCTGCAGGGTGTCCCGTTTGAACCCCTTCATTCCATTGATATTAAACTTTTATCTTGGAAAGTTCTGTTTTTGATGGCTATTTCCTCGGCTCGAAGAGTCTCTGAGTTATCTGCCTTACATTGTGATTCTCCTTATCTGATCTTTCATTCAGATAAGGTAGTCCTGCGTACTAAACCTGGGTTTTTACCTAAGGTTGTTTCTAACAGGAATATCAATCAAGAGATTGTTGTTCCATCATTATGTCCTAATCCTTCTAAGAAGGAACGTCTTTTGCATAATCTAGACGTGGTCCGTGCCCTGAAGTTCTACTTACAGGCAACTAAAGATTTTCGGCAAACTTCTTCTCTGTTTGTCGTTTATTCTGGACAGAGGAGAGGTCAAAAGACTTCGGCTACCTCTCTCTCTTTTTGGCTTCGTAGCATAATACGTTTAGCCTATGAGACTGCTGGACAGCAGCCTCCTGAAAGGATTACAGCTCATTCCACTAGATCTGTGGCTTCCACCTGGGCCTTTAAGAATGAGGCCTCTGTTGAACAGATTTGCAAGGCTGCAACTTGGTCTTCACTTCATACTTTTTTCCAAATTTGACACTTTTGCTTCTTCGGAGGCTGTTTTTGGGAGAAAGGTTCTACAGGCAGTGGTTCCTTCTGTTTAATGTTCCTGCCTTGTCCCTCCCATCATCCGTGTACTTTAGCTTTGGTATTGGTATCCCATAAGTAATGGATGACCCGTGGACTGAACACACTTAACAAGAGAAAACATAATTTATGCTTACCTGATAAATTTATTTCTCTTGTAGTGTGTTCAGTCCACGGCCCGCCCTGTCTTTTTTGAGGCAGGTTCAAAATTTTAAATTATAACTCCAGTCACCACTGCACCCTATAGTTTCTCCTTTCTCGTCTTGTTTCGGTCGAATGACTGGATATGACATGTGAGGGGAGGAGCTATATAGCAGCTTTGCTTGGGTGATCCTCTTGCAACTTCCTGTTGGGAAGGAGAATATATCCCATAAGTAATGGATTACCCGTGGACTGAACACACTACAAGAGAAATAAATGTATCAGGTAAGCATAAATTATGTTTTTCTTCAAGAAGGATTGGAGAAAGAATTATCAGCTATCTCCTTAAAAGGACAGATATCTGCTTTGTCTATTCTTTTTCACAAACGTCTGGCAGATATCCCAGACATTCAGGCGTTTAGTCAGGCTTTAGTAAGAATCAAGCCTGTATTCAAACCTTTTGCTCCGCCATGGAGCTTAAGCTTAGTTCTTAAAGTTCTTCAAGGGGTTCAGTTTGAACCTATGCATTCCATAGATATTAAGCTTCTATCTTGGAAAGTTCTGTTTTTAGTAGCTATCTCTTCGGCTCGAAGAGTTTCTGAGTTATCTGCTTTACAGTGTGACTCACCTTACCTTGTTTTCCATGCAGATAAGGTGGTTTTGCGTACCAAACCTGGATTCCTTCCTAAGTTTGTTTCTAATAGGAATATCATTCAGGAAATTGTTGTTCCTTCTCTGTGTCCTAATCCTTCTTCCAAGAAGGAACGTCTGTTGCACAATCTTGATATGGTTTGTGCTTTAAAGTTTTACTTACAAGCAACTAAAGATTTTCGTCAAACATCTTTATTGTTTGTTGTCTATTCTGGTAAGCGGAGAGGTCAAAAGGCTACGGCTACCTCTTTCTTTTTGGCTGAAAAGCATCATCCGTTTGGCTTATGAGACTGCTGGCCAGCCTCATGAAAGGATTACTGCTCATTCTACTAGAGCAGTGGCTTCCACATGGGCTTTTAAAAATGAGGCTTCTGTTGAACAGATTTGTAAGGTGGCGACTTGGTCTTCGCTTCATACTTTTTCCAAATTTTCCAAATTTGATACTTTTGCTTCTTCGGAGGCTATTTTTGGGAGAAAGGTTCTACAAACAGTGGTGCCTTCCGTTTAGGTACCTGTCTTGTCCCTCCCTTCATCCGTGTCCTAAAGCTTTGGTATTGGTATCCCACAAGTATTGGATGATTTCGTGGACTCGATACATCTTACCTGATAAATTTCTTTGTCTTGCGATGTTTTGAGTCCACGGCCCGCCCTGTCTGTTTAAGACAGGTAGTATATTTTTATTTAAAAAAAATTCAGTCACCTCTGCACCCTATAGTTTCTCCTTTTTCTTCCTAGCCTTCGGTCGAATGATTGGGGGGTGGAGCTAAGGGAGGAGCTATATAGACACCTCTGCTGTGGGTGCTCTTTGCCACTTCCTGTTAGGATGGAGAATATCCCACAAGTATTGGATGAATCCGTGGACTCGATACATTGCAAGAGAGAAACTTATCAGGTAAGCATAAATTCTGTTTTTATTAGGGCTGCAGTATTATAAGGTTTTTTTGGGGACCACTTGGTTTTTTGTTCTAACCGCTTCCTATGCAGTATTTTGGATTTGTTTGTGATCGCCCTCAATGGGCGGGGCCTTTTTTCACACAGTACGTTTTTGCTCATTGGGCATCAGACATGAGCTCCGGTTAGGTCTTAACTTTTGCTCTTATGACCGGATCGTCGTATATTCATTTTCAAGCAGTTTAACCCCTTAAGGACCAGCAACGTACCCTGTATGTCACTGGCCTTTTTTTGGGACTTGATTGTTTTATAGCGCGGTCTTGCCACCAGCGTTGAGACTGCTCTATTCCACAAAGCCTGCTGGAGGGAGTTCATTAATAGCGTGTTCTTGCTAGACTTGTGCTTTTATGTCCTGAAAAAAATCTTAACGACCAGTGACATACAGGGTACATTGTGGTCATTAAGGGGTTAAGGGCAGGGAGGTGCAGGGGTCATTGTTTTGAATAAATTGTACAGTGAGGCCTCGGTTTACGAATTTAATTCGTTCTCCGGGTCGTTTCGTATTGCGAAAAATTCGTAAACCGAAACACGGTTTCCCATAGGAATGCATTGAAAATCAATTAATGCGTTCCGGAGGTCCGAAAAAATTCAAGTAAAGTGTCCAAAAAAGGCTCCAAAAGGCTCCAAAAGGCTTAACAACTTGCTGCAAATGGCTCCAATGTCTCCAAAAGGCTCCACAACTTGCTGCAAATGGCTCCAAAAGGCTTAACAACTTGCTGCAAATGGCTCAAAAGGCTCAACAACTTGCTGCAAAATGGCTCCAAAACCTCTCCAACACCTCTACACTGGTACCCAAACTTCATTAATTCAATCATACTTGAGTATGCAGGGGGCACAGGGGCCACTGGTTTCGTATTGCGAAAAATATTCGTAAACCGAGGGGGGCAAACCGGCATTTTGACCGGCATTTTGTTTCGTATTGCGAAAAAAATTCGTAAACCGAGTCAAATTTTCTTCAAATTTCGATTTCGTAAACCGAAATTTCGTATACCGAGTCGTGCGTAAACCGGGGCCTCACTGTATTTATTTTTTTACTATAAATGTCCTGATAAGGTTATTTCTTTTACAAAGATACGACGAGTCCACAGATTTCATCCTTACTTGTGGGATTTTGACCTCCTGCTAACAGGAAGTGGCAAAGAGCACCACAGCAGAGCTGTATATATAGCCCCTCCCTTCCCCTCCACCCCCAGTCATTCTCTTTGCCTGTGTTATACTAAGAAGACATGGTAAAGTGAGGTGTTAGTTTTAGTTTCTTCAATCAAGAAGTTTTTTATTTTAAATGGTACCGGTGCGTACTATTTTCTTCAGGGGGATATGGAAGAAGATTTCTGCCCTGAGGATTGATGATCTTAGCATTTGTAACGAAGATCCACGCTGGTTCCCACAAGACTTCTGAAGGTAACCATGAGACATCTTCAGTGTGGAGAACGGTTTCATGCTACAAGCAGCATTAAGGTATGTGCAGCCTTTTTTTCTGAGGAGACTTGGTGTATCAGAACTGTCTGGCATTATTTCCCTGTATGGTAATGGGGTAAGCAGTATGGTAATGGGGTAAGCAGTAAAACCTATTTTAATAAGAGGGGTGTTACTGGAGTCCCTATTTTATATTTTTCATTAGTTGATATTTGGGCATTATGTGACATGGGAGACAATATAAAAAACGATGTTTTATGTTTTTTATTTTTGGCACTTAAAACATTGGTTTTATGCTTGAGGGTTATATTGTGTGTGTATTTTTACTTAAGTGCAAAACTTCATTTCCATGCGGTGTTTGGGCCTAATCCAACTTTTGACTTTAAGGGGCGCAGCCTATTTTGGCGCAATTTCTTCAGGTTTATCAGCAGCAAACAGTAATTCGGTGGCTCCTGGACTTTGTAGCTGGTCTGAAGGGTTGGAAACTTGATTCGAAGTACCCTGGGGGCAGGTAGGTGCCACAGCAGAGCTGTCGCGAGGTGTAGAGTGTATTTTTATCTATCTTTTACTACATGTAGATATAAGTACTTCTAAAGCCTTATTTCTGCCCTTGCTTCTGGTTGCAGTAATTTTTTGATTAACCAACGATATTAAGTTGAATTTGGGAATAATTTAGTGTTTTTTGTGCATTTGGGAAAAATTGTTCACTTTTTCTTTTCTTAACCCTTTGAGTGCTAAGCACTTTCCCACCTGGGTACTATGATTTTTAAAGTTTTTTTTTTATTTTTTGAACAAACATTTTTTTTTAACTTTTTTTTATTTATTTTTCAGACCCCCTAGACTTACACTGTTGGAAAGGTTAGGCGATTACCTTTCCAATGGTGGGTCTTGGGGGTCTGTAGCTGCTTAGATGCCTGAGATACAGGCTTCTAAGCAGCTTGCCCTCTGCTCCTATACTTAACATTAAGTATAAATAAAGTTGCGCGGTGACGTCATCGCGTTATTACGCATGACGTCACCACGCAAAACAGAAAGCCCCGGCGTTGCCTGTCACTCTACAGGCACGATCGCCGGAGTAGGAGCGGGTGGGAGCCCCCAGATCTTCCTCAAGGTGGGAGAGTGCTAGTGACGGCTCTGAGCCGTCATTAGCACCAGAGTGGGAAACTCTGTGACGGCTCAGAGCCGTCATTAGCATTCAAAGGGTTAAAGGCACAGTACACGTTTTTTCTAATGTTTATTTCTCCAACATAGGTGTGTCCGGTCCACGGCGTCATCCTTACTTGTGGGATATTCTCTTCCCCAACAGGAAATGGCAAAGAGCCCAGCAAAGCTGGTCACATGATCACTCCTAGGCTCCGCCTACCCCAGTCATTCTCTTTGCCGTTGTACAGGCAACATCTCCACGGAGATGGCTTAGAGTTTTTTAGTGTTTAACTGTAGTTTTTATTATTCAATCAAGAGTTTGTTATTTTGAAATAGTGCTGGTATGTACTATTTACTCAGAAACAGAAAAGAGATGAAGATTTCTGTTTGTATGAGGAAAATGATTTTAGCAACCGTCACTAAAATCCATGGCTGTTCCACACAGGACTGTTGAGAGCAATTAACTTCAGTTGGGGGAACAGTGTGCAGTCTCTTGCTGCTTGAGGTATGACACATTCTAACAAGACGATGTAATGCTGGAAGCTGTCATTTTCCCTATGGGATCCGGTAAGCCATGTTTATTACGATCGTAAATAAGGGCTTCACAAGGGCTTATTAAAACTGTAGACTTTTTCTGGGCTAAATCGATTCATTATTAACACATATTTAGCCTTGAGGAATCATTTTATCTGGGTATTTTGATATAATATCGGCAGGCACTTTTTTAGACACCTTATTCTTTAGGGGCTTTCCCAAAGCATAAGCAGAGCCTCATTTTCGCGCCGGTGTTGCGCACTTGTTTTTGAGAGGCATGGCATGCAGTCGCATGTGAGAGGAGCTCTGATACTTAGAAAAGACTTTCTGAAGGCGTCATTTGGTATCGTATTCCCCTTTGGGCTTGGTTGGGTCTCAGCAGAGCAGATACCAGGGACTGTAAAGGGGTTAAAGTTCAAAACGGCTCCGGTTCCGTTATTTTAAGGGTTAAAGCTTCCAAATTTGGTGTGCAATACTTTCTTCTGTTAAGTGTGATCAGTCCACGGGTCATCATTACTTCTGGGATATTACTCCTCCCCAACAGGAAGTGCAAGAGGATTCACCCAGCAGAGCTGCATATAGCTCCTCCCCTCTACGTCACTCCCAGTCATTCTCTTGCACCCAACGACTAGATAGGATGTGTGAGAGGACTATGGTGATTATACTTAGTTTTATATCTTCAATCAAAAGTTTGTTATTTTAAAATAGCACCGGAGTGTGTTATTACCTCTCTGGCAGAGTTTGAAGAAGAATCTACGAGAGTTTTGCTATGATTTTAGCCGGAGTAGTTAAGATCATATTGCTGTTCTCGGCCATCTGAGGAGTGAGGTAAACTTCAGATCAGGGGACAGCGGGCAGATGAATCTGCATAGAGGTATGTAGCAGTTTTTATTTTCTGACAATGGAATTGATGAGAAAATCCTGCCATACCGATATAATGTCATGTATGTATACTTTACACTTCAGTATTCTGGGGAATGGTACTTCACTAGAATTACACTGTAAGAAATACATAAAGCTGTTTAATAACTAGAGATTATGTTTAACGTTTTTGCTGGAATGTAAAATCGTTTTCATTTGCTGAGGTACTGTGTGAATAAATGTTTTGGCACTATTTTTCCACTTGGCAGTTGCTTAATCTGTTTTTCTGACAGTTTCTGTTCTCCCTCACTGCTGTGTGTGAGGGGGAGGGGCCGTTTTTTTGGCGCCTTTTCTATGCAT
>NW_026512559.1:0-38162 GCF_027579735.1 Bombina bombina | reverse complement strand
TATATAGTATAATTTATTTCTATTATTAAAAGTTTTGTGTAATAAATTACAATTTTAAAATCCAATCTGTCTCTCATATATTACAAATTGTTTATCATCAAGTAAATAGTTTAGATAAGTAATTTCCACTTTTAGACAATTTTTTTTGGCCTGGTTTCAGGTTTAATTAAATAGGCGCAACCTGCTTTGTGTTTTTTTCTATTGTATCTACTAATTATCAATTTTTTAAGATTTTATTGATATAGCTGAGTTGCTTAGTGGAAATACATTTTATCACTAATATTAATATCTTACACCTACCTTTCGATTAAAACTATTACAATCTTTACCAAGATATTTTATTAGTGTAAGTTAGCGAGACAAAAATCACCATGACTAATACTTCAGATGTCTTTAATTTAAGACTACTATTTATGACAGTCTGAATAATATATTTGAAGAAAATATTGCAAATAGTAATGAGGACAACACTGATACTATAGAGTTGATTACTACAGCAAACAAAGGAAATTTAATCAAGAAATTAATGAATGAATTAGAAACAAAATTAACAAATGAAATGAGACAGAAAATAGAATACGCTTTTCTTACAAAATACAAAAATGGATCCCACGAGGATTAAGAATAAAAAAACAATGTTCCTTTAAAGTGGAAGATGAAACACTTATTAAGAAATGGAGAGACATTTTAGAAAATGCCTCTATAAAACTAATGGAATTAATAAAAGAATATAGAGGAGATACATTAATTAAATTAGGTAATGATATTAATGAACTAGAGCTACAGTTGCAACAATACAAATTAGACAAAGAATATCTGGAAAAGGAATTAAAGATAAAAGAGATGATGAATAAGACTAAAAAAGAACTAATAGATATAAAAAAGAAAAAAATTGAAAGAGATAGAGAGGATTATAAACAATTTGAAGGAATAGAGGGAAACAAATATTTTAGTACACATTTTTGGAGAACAAACAGATCTATAGAAAAAAGTGGAGTCAAAAACTCTGCCACTGTTAGTGAAATAGAAATAGATCAAGAACGGGATGGTAATACACCTTGGAGAATATCTCACCATAACCATAGACGATCCATTGATCATTTTCAAATAAACACTGATAAGATGAACCAACATAGAAATAAAATATCTGCACCTCACAAAGGTATTAGAGACACTAGGCAAAGTGAGTATCACAATTCCAACGAGTATGGTAGTGACAATAGGACTAATAGATATAATAAAAATTATGAAAATCAATACAACTATAGACAAAATATCTATCCAGCAAATGAAAGACAAAGAAGTCATTATAATCATTGGGATAGTGATCATACTAATAGAAGATTTCACTATTATGAAAATAGGAATGTACATTTTAGGAATTACGATAGACAAGATAATGAATATAGGAATTTTCAGCCCCAAAATAAACCAAGACAAAATGGGAATGGGAATTATGAATCCTATAATAGGTTTGAACCATTGAGACATTTAGATACAGAAAATAGGACAAACAAAGGCAATCAAGAAGTATGTACAGATAAAAGAGATTTTTTAGAAGTAGGACAAATTACCAGAGAACCAATACCCCCAGAGAGGGAAAACAGGAATCAAAGAAAGAGAAAGGAATCAGAAAGAGAGGATCAAGAGGAAAACTATTATGTAAAACCAAAAGACAAGAAAAAAAAGTAGAAAATTCTAAATATAAAAACCCAATAGAAAAGAATACATTAGGACTACAAGATGAGTCGACCAATGAAAATATAAGTTATAAAGGTATTTATAATTTAAGTAAAATAAGTTTAAGTCAAGAACAAAATGAAGTTTTAAGCAAAGGTTTATCCTTTGCTCCTAGTAAGAAAATTAATAAATTTAATACCTATATAGACGTGCAAAAATACATCAGATCTCTCACTTTAAAGAGATATTTTTCAAAAACACCAGTTGAAAAAACAATTATAGAAGATAATATCCAACAGACAAATAAAATAAAACAGTCAGGCCTCAAAAAGGAATCAACATTCTATCCTAAACACGAAAAAGGCCCATTTCTAGAGACCTTTGAGAAGTTGGTAACAGATGACTTAAAGAAAATGAAAGAACCAAAATTGAATCGGAATGATTATAATTTAAACAAAAGAGAAAGAGAGGCACTAGACACTTTGGAACAAAATAAAGAGATAGTTATCAAACCTGCACTCAATAAAGAACATTATGATAAAATATGTAGAAATCTTATAGATGACACCAAAACGTATAAAAAATGTGTAAGGAATCCAACTAGCTTCTATAAACTAGAACTAAAAATGATTCTTTCTGAAGCAAAAAATAATGGCATTTTAAATGATAAAGAATTAGAATATCTTCTACCACAATATCCGAAAATTCCTCTATTTTATATTCTACCCAAAATTCATAAATCCATAATAGATCCCCCTGGTCGACCAATAGTATCAGGTATAGGGTCATTAACTTCAAACCTGTCGGAATATGTCGATCTCTATCTACAAAAATATTTAACAAAATTGGACAGCTATCTTAAAGATTCAACAAGTGTAATTAGACTCTTAGAACATATTACATGGGATGAGAACATGTGGCTTGTTACATGTGACGTAACGTCACTTTACACATGTATACGACACAGAGATGGTTTAAGGGCAGTAGAACAATACCTGGAAAATGATAAGGAACTAATAGTACAACATAGAAATTTTATTTTAGAAAGTATTAAATTTATTTTAACGCACAATTATTTTTACTATGAGGATAATTTCTATGATCAGATATGTGGTACCGCGATGTGGACCAGGTTCGCTCCTAGTTACGCAAATCTTTTTATGGGTTCTTGGGAAACCGATTTTTTAATAAATACAGCAATTGGAGCGAACCTTGTCTCCTTTAAGAGATACATAGATGATATACTACTGATATGGAGAGGTAGCAAATCTCAGTTTGAGTCCTTTTTTAATAAGATGAATGAAAATGATATGAATTTAAATTTCACATACGAGATTAGTAAAGAAAAGATAATATTCCTGGATTTAGAAATCTTCATTGAGAATAATAAAATTAACACAAAAACACATTTTAAACCAGTCGACAGTAATAACTATATACACGCAAAAAGCTGTCATTTACATACATGGAAAAATAATATACCAAAGGGACAAATATTACGTATAAGAAAGAATTGTACTAACAAAAAAGATTAACTTGACCAGTCCACTATCCTTAAAAATAAATTTACAGAGAGAGATAATAAAAGTGACGCTATCGATAAGGAGATCAGTAGAATACAACAGATAAACAGAATAGACATTATACAAGGGTCAAAGAAAGAAATAATAAAAAAAGAAAAGAAACCATTTGTGCCATTAGTTACCCAATATAGTAACAATCATAAGGAAATAGAGAGGATCATAAAGAAACATTGGAATATTTTAAAACTAGATGAGAAATTAAAAGGTGTGATAGGTGAAGCTCCAAATATAGTCTATAGAAGAGCAGATAACCTAAAAAATAAATTAGCACCAACAGATTTAAGAAGGAAAAGACATAATAAAAATGACAATGACAAAGATCTTCTTGGTAAAGACCTAAAAGGTTTCTTTCCATGTCTAGCTTGTAAAGCATGCAGACACTCTGAGAAAAAGAAAAAATTCTATTCAAATGTTACTGGTAAAGAATATGAAATTAAATCCTTAATAAGATGTACAGACAGAAATATTATCTACCTTATCAACTGCAAATGTGGAAAACAATATATAGGAGAGTCTACAAGACCCGTGAGAGAAAGAGTGAGAGAACACATTTTATCAATAGAAAATGCCACAGAAAAAAGAAATGAAGATCTCCCTGTACCAAAACATTTTTTAACTTGCAACAATTGTAATCTAAAGCATTTTAAATATATAGCCATTGATAAACTGAACCCAGATTGGAGAGGTGGTGATGTACAAAATGAGCTTCTAAAATTAGAATATAAATGGATATATGAGTTAGAGACCAAATACCCAAAAGGATTAAACATAGATTTCCATTTGACCCCCTTTTTACACTAGTATTCATTTTTTAAAAGAAATTTAAAAAAAAATTTAATAAAATTTTATAAATTAATATAGAGATTTAGAAAATAGGCATAGACTTCCATTTGATTCTCCTTTTTAACACACTAATTAAAGTTATATAAAGTAGTTTATATTAATTTTATTTTAATAATAATTTATGAAATGTTAATAAATATATTTTATTCAATATTATAAAGATTATTAAAGATTTTTATGTCAGACCATTATTTACATCATTTTGAAGAACCACCAAAATGGCAGACACACAAATTAAATCAAATATTAGTAATTCATAATTAGTTAGAATCCATAAACAATGTTAATAATAGATATCCATACTCATATGAAGCTTTTTTTAAAAAAAGCTTTTTATAAATTTTTAAAAATAATAGAGACAGAAAACATGTAGTTGCCACTGCTACTACTGTAGCTTAGTGGTGAAATCAATACCCCTTAAACCCATAGGTCATGAGTTCAATCCTTGACTTTGACAAAATTGAATTACCTTTTAAAAATTTAATTTTTAATAAAAATTATTTATAACTTGATCTCTACTCTCTATTTTTTACTCTTCTTACTTTCAAAAGAATATATTATGTGAAATAAACTCATTACACTATAATTGGAGCCGAAAATAACAGACTTAAATCTTTAAGGTTCTTGAAAACGATCAATTTATAACACACTTAGGTGTAGCATAATGGAGAGAGCATCTTCCTCCCAACCAAAAGATCACAAGTTCGAGACCCATCTAGGAAATTATTTTTGAAAAAACTTTTGATAAATACTTAAATAATTAAGTTAAAGAATTTTTGACAACTTGTTATCAACATATAACTGCTAGACATTTCTTTTTGTTTTTTGTTTCTATTTTCTCCAATACAACACTAATAGACTAACGCTTTTATATTTTTTGATATATTTTTTAGTAATTAACACATATATAATTATACAATTAGACACGAAACAGAAACTCATAAATACTGGACAAATGGGGCAAACAGCATATCGCTTGAGAAAGGCTGCAGTAGCAGCTGAAACGCGTAGCGTTTATTCTTTTCCAAATTTGTAAGAAATCGATAGTCTGGGGATATCCGCTTTGAGGATACCGAGTCACTTTGAATAAGAGAGTGACGGAAGACTACTGAGGACGGACCATCCTGTGTTGAGAAACATATTGCCGCCAGCGTGATTTGAGACGCTGCCAAAAAGTAAGCGGAGGTCTCAGAATAATCATTGGATACTTAGAAACACGTCCCTGCTCCAAAGTAAGACTTTTTTTCAACTTGGATTTAACCAAAAATAAAGGTTAATACTACAAAGACAGCTTTTACCGGTAATAGCAGAACACAATTTCAGAGACTTAAAATATACAATTTGTCCCTATCTGGATATTATAGTAACATTGGAAAAGGAACTTTTTGCCTCATCTTGTCACAAAGTAAAGCAACTATCTACAATTTCTACTATCCACAATTTCCAATATACAATACCTACACCGATATATACCATATACAAAATATAGATAGGTTTTGACTAGATCACGCACACACATATATATTTTTTATCTATTGTAGACATTGCTCGAATGGTTCCCTTAGGTTACTGATGCAATGTGTCCAATTCATTTAAAATATATTTTATAGTGCATAATTTTCTGATTGGCCAATCTATAATTATTCATTTTTATTTCTCTTTTTTTATATTATTTATTTTTATATATTTTATCTCCAAATATATTGTTAGAGTCAGGACTATTTTATGTAACAGTTGAGATTTGTCATATTTATTAAAGGATCAATATATAGTATAATTTATTTCTATTATTAAAAGTTTTGTGTAATAAATTACAATTTTAAAATCCAATCTGTCTCTCATATATTACAAATTGTTTATCATCAAGTAAATAGTTTAGATATGTAATTTCCACTTTTAGACAATTTTTTTGGCCTGGTTTCAGGTTTAATTAAATACATAAAATAAGCACATGTTTATATAAGTTGTTCAACAGTTAATACATCTTGTTGTTCTTTCTTAAATAATATAAACATTGATACAACAAATAATAAAGTAGATATCAAACAATTGTGGTATTTTCAGCATTACATTTTAATGTTACCATGGAACTTCTATCAATTCAGAGATTGATATGTGAGAGAATGTGATAATAGTATGATGACATTTTTATCGAATATCGGAAATAACCATAAAGTTTGTGTTTATTGAAAAGCACTGTAGTTATATACATCTAATTTGTAAAATTGAATATATAAGGAAGTATAATTGAACAATACAAATTTTTATTTATGTATATTAAAATGTAATCAATAATAATTCCAATTTCTTTCTAATATGCGCTTTAATGTAACTAATTTTTCATCATAAATATGGCGCAAAAATACGAATAACGGCGAGATTTATCAATATCACGCCACATCTCGCCTTTGGAAAGTAACGTAGAAATACGACCAGTTTTATGATAAATAATGGCGCACATGTGCGCCTATCCGATGGCGATATGCAGAGTACTTGTCGGAGAACTGAAAGGCGATCTTGAACAAAGTTTGATAAATCGAGCCCATAGTATTCTAAGGCTAAACTTTGCATTGAATACATCATGATGTCTAGCATTTATTTACTGTTTAACATCCCTTGCAAAATATCTGTGAACACAATAAAAGTTTTACATATGCACAGTATTTATCAGCAATTAATAGCCGCATTGGAAAAGATGTGCATGCAAAATACATTTTATAAGCATTTAAATGGTCATTTTGCGTCTAACACTCACACTGATTTGCAGTCCAGGGGCAAAACCCTTAAGAAGCTTTTTTAATATCTCCTTTGCTGTGGGCAATTAAGGGAAAATATAACTAAGCTCCTGCACTGATCAATCAATCACTGCCTAATATGTTGCAAGGTCAGTTTCTGGATCCTGCAAGATACTTTCCAGTATCTTTGCGGGCAGTTGAAAAAAACAAACACAAAAAAACCCCACATACATTATATTGAGATAAATGATAGGATATCCAGGTAACATGCACAATGAAATTACCAGGATGTGAGTAGACTAACCAGCTAGCAGGTGTACGTACAGGAATGATCTATATATGGCATATTATGTACACATGCTTAGGGCCATTCTATACAATAGCACTTCCTCTTCTGCACAGATTACTACTTGATTATACCATATAAATAACAGTTTATTCTTTGTTAGCCTAAGCCTGACATCACTTTATAAGCTGCCTATTGCTGGCCTGTGTATGGGGGTGATGGAACAAATAACACAAACTGTCTCATCGGGTGAATTTCTACAATGAAGTGTGTCACTGAGCGCCTACTACAACGATGACCCTTAGCTCTAATAAATTGACCCCTAGCGGTCAGAAAATGTATGGAGAATCAGAAGAAATATTATCAAAGCGCCAAATAACAATGGCAGGGTCTGGATAATGAATTAAATTTTATTCAAGCAAATGCATTTGAATAAAAATTGAAATTGAAACGATGTAACAGTTGAAACAATTTAATGTGACAATAATAAAATGATGTGACAATTGTAAAAACAATGTTACAATTAAAACAAATAATCGAGGATCCAAGATTTTACAATATTAAAATACAATGTTAAAAATATATCAAACTCCTTGGGAGATGCCAAGGATTACAATAAAATTGCAAATAAACAAATGATTTCCTGTGTGTGGCCTGTGGGCGTGTTAGAGCGGTGTTCTTAATGCCTTCTGACCAAGGAATTAATGTGTTGTCCTAGTTATTCTATGATGATAGGTGTATTGGTTATCTTTGTGTGATAATATGTGATGATTTGTGTCAAAATCAAAGTGTGTTTATAAACCAAAAATAAAAAATTAAAAATAAATTACTTTGATTAGTGAAAGAACTGCACTAAAAAACGATAAGCGGAGAACAGTGTGAACGATAAAAAATCAGTAGAAGTACAAGTCCAGTGCTTATCTAAATATAAACTGTCATCATAACTGATTGGCAGTGAAAAAATGTCAATACAAATGTGAAACAGTGAAAAAGGCGGTCTTCACAATTGAGCAAAAACAATCCAGTGATCAAAATAAAAGGGAACTGTGATCCATGGTGTAAAAAGTCCAGTGAAAAAAGAAAAGCAAAGCAAAAATGTCTGTTCAGATTTGTGTAAAACAGTCACACAACAAAAATAGAGTCACATTTTCAACTGTGTATGTGATGATTTTCCTCCAAGATTGAGGGTGCAATGTGTCTTCTAAGCAATAAATTCAACTCGCTGCAGTAAAAGTTCTTCTGCCAAAAAAGAAATAAATAATAGTGTAGATGGTTTAAAAAGGATAATAATACCAGAATATCACTCACCAGTCGACGCCTTTCGGTCATCCACTGACCTTTATGAGTCTTGATAAAGGTCAGTGGATGACTGAAACGCGTCGACTGGTGAGTGATATTCTGGTATTATTATCCTTTTTAAACCATCTACACTATTATTTATTTCTTTTTTGGCAGAAGAACTTTTACTGCAGCGAGTTGAATTTATTGCTTAGAAGACACATTGCACCCTCAATCTTGAAGGAAAATCATCACATACACAGTTGAAAATTTGACTCTATTTTTGTTGTGTGACTGTTTTACACAAATCTGAACAGACATTTTTGCTTTGCTTTTCTGTTTTCACTGGACTTTTTACACCATGGATCACAGTTCCCTTTTATTTTGATCACTGGATTGTTTTTGCTCAATTGTGAAGACCACCTTTTTCACTGTTTCACATTTGTATTGACATTTTTTCACTGCCAATCAGTTATGATGACAGTTAATATTTAGATAAGCACTGGACTTGTACTTCTACTGATTTTTTATCGTTCACACTGTTCTCCGCTTATCGTTTTTTAGTGCAGTTCTTTCACTAATCAAAGTAATTTATTTTTAATTTTTTATTTTTGGTTTATAAACACACTTTGATTTTGACACAAATCATCACATATTATCACACAAAGATAACCAATACACCTATCATCATAGAATAACTAGGACAACACATTAATTCCTTGGTCAGAAGGCATTAAGAACACCGCTCTAACACGCCCACAGGCCACACACAGGAAATCATTTGTTTATTTGCAATTTTATTGTAATCATCGGGTGAATTTCTACAACAGAATATTCCAAGAACAATTCTACACTTTTAAAATTGCAAAAACACCTTAAACATGGGCTTTTTCTTTCCCTCTGAGCCTCGATCACTTCTTGTTGCTAAGCAACTAATACACATATTCCCTGCAAGAGGTTACCATGGTGTTGTTATGATGTTTTCTCACCTCTCCTGTCAGCAGGTAGAGAATCTCCAGGGTGTGATTTAGGATCCGCTCAGGCAGCTTCTTCTTCATCTTGTTCATGGTCAGTGATATTGTGTAACACTGAGACCTGCAGCAGTGACACATACAGAAATTACACATATAAGAATAATAGCCATACATACACTTATACACACACTGACCTATGCATACACGGATATCCCACATATATCTATACAAACTCACATATACACTTCACATATATGTATGCATTCATATACACACACCTCATAATAAAGACTGTTCCCTCTGCCACACACACAGCCCCCTCCCCAATACATTATATATATATATATATATATATATATATATATATATATATATATATATATATATATATATATATATATATATATATAATAGATAATATAACAGAGAGGCTCATTCTGTCTTTCTTCCCCCCCCCCCACCTTATATACAGGTATATAATATTACAGAGATTGTCCCTCTGTCTCTCACACGCAGCCCCATCCCCAGTACCTTATATACAGGTATATAATATTAAAGCAATGATTACTCTGCCTCTAACACACAACCCCAGTATACAGATATATACTATTATGGGTTACTCTGCCTCTAACCCACACAATCCTCTGCAGTAGCTTATAGGTATTTACTATTAAGAGACGTTCTTTGTGATACACAGACACATCAATTAGAACGTTACCTACATGAAACCACCATATAAAGTGCTGAGACAGCAGCAGTTTGTTCCGTATGACAGCAGCGATCAAATGGCACAAACAGCAACAGGAAGCTGCATTAGAGATTGCCTGCAGCCCTGCACAGCTACTTCCGGTAAATCTCTTTCCCGTGTGGTCACATCAGACATGTGACTTGTGACATGCCTGGTCCTTCTGCGGGAAGGGAAAAATCTGCTACTCTATCAGGAAACACAAGGGGGTGGAGATATGGTTGAGACTAGATTCTATCCCTCTAAAGGACATTGTCCTTTCTGAGAATGGGATTTAGCTCACTCAGTGTGAAAAAGCTAAATCCCATACTGCTAAAGGACATTTTGCCCCCTAGTGGTCATGTCCTGTATAGGGATGGGAATTAGCCTGCTCACAGTGACAAAGCTAAATCCCATACTGCTAAAGGATATTTTTGCCCCCTAGTGGTCATGTCCTGTATAGGGATGGGAATTAGCCCGCTCACAGTGACAAAGATAGATCCCATACAGCTAAAGGACATCTTGCCCCCTAGTGGTCATGTCCTGTATAGGGATGGGAATTAGCCCGCTCACAGTGACAAAGATAGATCCCATACAGCTAAAGGACATCTTGCCCCCTAGTGGTCATGTCCTGTATAGGGATGGGAATTAGCCCGCTCACAGTGACAAAGATAGATCCCATACTGCTAAAGGACATCTTGCCCTCTAGTGGTCATGCCCTGTATAGGGATTGGAATTAGCCTGTTCACAGTGACAGAGCTAGATCACATACTGCTAAAGGACATTGGCCCCTTAGTGGTCATGTCCTGTATAGGGATAGGGACAGAACTAAATCACATACTGCAAAACATGTTGCCCATATACAGCTTGCTTATACAGCTGTTTATTGTCCCATCTCTTATAGTAACTGAAAGGTGTTATAAGATAGGTATTCCAGTGGCGTTTTAGTACAGAATGATGATGTTTTATTACACTAACATTCCCTATTAAACTTCAAACCTTAAAAGATTCCTCCAGAAAGGACAGAGTGAAGCAGGGCAGGTAGTAAGCAAATCAGGGCATGGTCAGGTGGTCCTCAGCAAAACAGGACGTTTATAAGGGCTGGGAGAGCTGCAGCAGGGACTGCAGGTTATTTTGCTTCCTCATCAATATGACGCATAGGGATTATAAATGGTGAATTCTCTGTAATGACCATAGAAGCCGCTAACATTTACACATTAAATAGAAGACAAGTGGACAAGACAACCCTGGAGTTCTTCAGGCTTTAAGGGCTCCATTTATTAAGTAGTGTGATAACCGCTGCTTTTTACAATCTCCGTCACCTCTGAGTTGACAGAGAGAAATCACCCTGAGCACGCTTGCTTGGGGTGATTGACAGGCCCTTCCCTGCCATGCGGGAAGGGGGTGGCAGTACATACTCTGTAAATTTTGGTACATACAAATAGAGGACATACAGATTTAAGTGTAGAACCCTGTCCACACGGCCAATAGTACACCTGGCCCTTTGTATAAAACGGTTTAGACAAAGGGCCAGGTGTAATATTATACATATACACAGATCTGTACTCACACACACAAACATATACATAGATCTGTACTCACACACACACATACACAAATCTGTACTCACACACACAGATCTGTAAACCACATTATTCTTTGTATGTATTTAGAAGCTATTAGTGTTTCAATGACATATGCTGTGTGCACCCCATGCACCAGCAATCAGACACCACCCTGCTCAGAGAGACTGTGGCATCTTGTATGAAATAAATGGGGGAAATATTCAACAGGGCTTGGTCTTTAAAAAGGTGCCATGTTTAAATGTTTGTGCATAAGGCATAAACAGCATATGTGCATATGCTGCTGATATAGTGATGACAGAATAATTTTCTGTTAATAAAAGTCTATTGTAAAAAAAGTGTTGGTTAAAACCAAAATGTATCACTGTAAAGTGTCTAATTTTATGCTACCAGGTAATGGAGTTGTGCCTTGCATGGTTTCACTATTTTTTTAATCTACACTTGTATTGATAAGACCAGGATATCATATAACTTGTGTTTAGAATGTTCTCTTCGCCAAGTTAAAATCCCTTCTACATGTTTATTGAGATTATGTTCCTAGTACTTAACCCCTTAATGACCGGACCATTTTTCAATTTTCTTACCCTTAATGACAATGGCTATTTTTACATTTCTGCGGTGTTTGTGTTTAGCTGTAATTTTCCTCTTACTCATTTACTGTACCTACACATATTATATACCGTTTTTCTCGCCATTAAATGGACTTTCTAAAGATACCATTATTTTCATCATGTCTTATAATTTACTACAAAAAAAATAATAAAATATGAGGAAAAATTGAAAAAAACCACACTTTTTCTAACTTTGACCCCCAAAATCTGTTACACATCTACAATTACCAAAAAACACCCATGCTAAATAGTTTCTAAATTTTGTCCTGAGTTTAGAAATACCCAATGTTTACATGTTCTTTGCTTTTTTTGCAAGTTATAGGGCCATAAATACAAGTAGCACTTCGCTATTTCCAAACCACTTTTTTTCAAAATTAGCGCTAGTTACATTGGAACCCTGATATCTGTCAGGAATCCCTGAATAGCCATTGACATGTATATATTTTTTGTTAGAAGACAACCCAAAGTATTGATCTAGGCACATTTTGGTATATTTTATGCCACCATTTCACCGCCAAATGCGAGCAAATAAAAAAAAAACTTTACATTTTTCACAATTTTAGGTTTCTCACTGAAATTATTTACAAACAGCTTGTGCTATTATGGCACAAATTGTTGTAAAAGCTTCTTTGGGATCCCCTTTGTTCAGAAATAGCAGACTTATATGGCTTTGGCATTGCTTTTTGGTAATTAGAAGGCCGCTAAATGCTGCTGCGCACCACACGTAAATTATGCCCAGCAGTGAAGGGGTTAATTAGGTAGGTTGTAGGGAGCTTGCAGGGTTAATTTTAGCTTTAGGGTAGAGATCAGCCTCCCACCTGACACATCCCACCCCCTGATCCCTCCCAAACAGCTCTCTTCCCTCCCCCACCCCACAAATGTCCCCGCCATCTTAAGTACTGGCAGAAAGTCTGCCAGTACTAAATAAAAGGAGTTTTTTTTTTTTTATAAAAAAATAAAATATTTTAGCTGTGATGGACTCCTGCCTTAGCCCCAACCTCCATGATCCCCCCCCCCAGCTCTCTAACCCTCTCCCCTATCTAATTGCGGCCATCTTGGGTACTGGCAGCTGTCTGCCAGTACCCAATTTGCCCCAAAAACAAAAGTATTTTTTCCTCTTTTGGAATTTTTTATGTTTTCTGTAGTGTAGCAGCCCCCCACAATACCCCTATCCCCCTCCCAGATCCTTTTATATTATTTATTTTTAAAATCTTTCCCCCCCCCCCCCTCTTCCCTCCTCATTGGTGTCAGTGGGCAGCTAATGCGCGTGCACATGCACGCGCGCTCCCGGCGTGCACATTGCACTTCTAGGAACCAGATGCCGCGTAGCGATGGGCCGCCCACCCGCCTCCCTGTTACGCTCCCACCCACCAACGAACCGGCACCATCGCTACCGGTGCAGAGAGGGCCACAGAGCGGCTCTCTCTGCATCAGAGTCTTCTAAAAAGGTATTGCAGGATGCCTCCATATGGAGGCATCACTTCAATACCCTGAGATCTGCTGGAAGCGATTGCAATCGCTTCCAGCACTCTGTTAGTCAACTGACTTACCAGGTACGTCCATTGTCATTAACTGCTTGTTAATGCATGACGTACCTGGTACGTCAGTTGTCATTAAGGGGTTAAAGGGATAAAAAAACATTTTTTTTTTCTTTCACGATTTGGATAGATAATCCAATTTTAAAGAAATTTCCAATTTACATCTATTATGATATTTCCTTAATTGTCTTGGTATCATTTCTTGAAGGAGCAGCAATGCTCTACTGTGATCTGGGTGAGCCAATAACAAGAGGCATATTAGTGCAGCCACCAATCACCAGCTAGCTGACAGAAGTGAATTGCTGCTCCTGTGACTACCTAGGTATGCTTTTCACCAAATCATACCAAGAGAATGAAGCAAATTAGTTAATAGAAGTTAATAGGAAAATTGTTTAAAACTGCATGTTCTGTCCGACTCGTCAGTTTACTCTCTCATTAATATCAGCCCCATTTGAATCATCAGACTATAGCAGCAGTAAGGCAGCTTTTCCCCAATAAAGGCCACAAACCAAACAATACTGTATCTTTATTTTTGCATTTCTCTACATATAAACATGTGATTGGTTTGTCCATTTATAGTTTGATAGCTAAGTTTGCTTGTGTATAATGAGTCTATAGTATGCTTGTGTACAGTGAGTCTATAGTATGCTTGTGTACAGTGAGTCTATAGTATGCTTGTGTATAGAGAGTCTATAGTATGCTTGTGTATAGTGAGTCTATAGTATGCTTGTGTACAGTGAGTCTATAGTATGCTTGTGTACAGTGAGTCTATAGTATGCTTGTGTACAGTGAGTCTATAGTATGCTTGTGTACAGTGAGTCTATAGTATGCTTGTGTATAGTGAGTCTAAAGTGCTTGTGTATAATGAGTCTATATTATGCTTGTGTATAGTGAGTCTATAGTATGCTTGTGTATAATGAGTCTATAGTATGCTTGTGTACAGTGAGTCTATAGTATGCTTGTGTATAGAGTCTATAGTATGCTTGTGTACAGTGAGTCTATAGTATGCTTGTGTACAGTGAGTCTATAGTATGCTTGTGTACAGTGAGTCTATAGTATGCTTGTGTATAGTGAGTCTATAGTAGTGCTTGTGTATAGTGCGTCTATAGTAGTGCTTGTGTATAGTGCGTCTATAGTAGTGCTTGTGTATAGAGTCTATAGTATGCTTGTGTATAGTCTATAGTAGTGCTTGTGTATAGTCTATAGTAGTGCTTGTGTATACTGCGTCTATAGTATGCTTGTGTATAGTGCGTCTATAGTAATGCTTGTGTATAGTGCATCTATAGTAGTGCTTGTGTATAGTGCATCTATAGTAGTGCTTGTGTATAGAGTCTATAGTATGCTTGTGTATAGAGTCTATAGTAGTGCTTGTGTATAGTGCATCTATAGTAGTGCTTGTGTATAGAGTCTATAGTATGCTTGTGTATAAAGAGTCTATAGTAGTGCTTGTGTATAGTGCGTCTATAGTGATGCCGATGACAGTTTTGTAGGAACAGAGAAATATTTATTTTGTACAGAATAAATAAACTTTTATAAAAATTTCTACATCTTTGTTTATAGTCGATATTCTACCCAATGTGTTATGGATCTAAGGGGGATTGTGATTGTTCAGGACAAAACTAAATATCACGTATTAAAGGGACATTCCAGTCAAAATTGAAATGCACTCAGATGAATTACATCCTTGAATAGAAACATATTTGCAATATAAATGTTTTGGCAAAAATGCTTCTAGTAAACGGTATCACTGTTTTAGTGTTAACATTTTTCTCTGCACGTGCATGTGAGGCATAGCTAGATATTCTCAGTTCAACAGTATTTTAAATACTGCAGCTATACAGAGCATCAGTAGGGCTTGTATTATGTCAGCAATTAACATATTGGGTCATTACCAGATGGTACAAGCACCTTAGGCTCTCTGAGCAAGTGTTGTGTATAAAATGCTGGTGCACGGTGCATACTTAAATACACTTTTGAAACAGCGATACCTTTAATTAGAAGCAGTTTTGCTAATACATCTATATTACGGAAATGCTGCTATTCAAAACTTAAATGCATCCATGCAGATTCCAATTTTGTCTGAAATGTCCCTTTAATGCAATTCACAATAACATAAAATGCAATATATTTAAATTAATCAAAAATAATAAAAGGGGCAGTCTATGTGACGCCTCCTTATCTCAGTGCATTTTGAGTTTTTCCACAGCTAGACAGTGCTAGTTCAGGTATGCCATGGAAATAACATTGTGCTCAGTCCTGTGAAGTTATTTATGAGTCAACACAGACTGGCTAAAATGTTAGTCTGTCAAAAGAACTGAAATAAGGGGGCAGTTTGCAGAGGATTAGATACACGGTAATCACAGAGGTAAAAAGTATATTAATATAACTGAGATAAGGGGCAGCTTGCAGAGGATTAGATACAAGGTAATCACAGAGGTAAAAAGTATATTAATATAACTGAGATAAGGGGCAGCTTGCAGAGGATTAGATACAAGGTAATCACAGAGGTAAAAAGTATATTAATATAACTGAGATAAGGGGCAGTTTGCAGAGGATTAGATACAAGGTAATCACAGAGGTAAAATGTGTATTACTAGAACTGTGCTGGTTATGCAAAACTGGGGAATGGGTAATAAAGGGATTATCTGTCTTTATAAACAATAACAATTAAAGAGTAGACTTTCCCTTTAAAACAACTAATGTAAGAGTAAAGTTTTAATCTCCATAAAAGTAATGGTGCAGCCATATTAATAAATAATGACAGTATATTGTAAAGTTGTTTAATTGCACATTATTAAACATTTTATATCACAAAACTAGTGTTTAATGCATATTTAAAGGGATAAAATATGTGCTCCAGCATTTATTTCTAAAGACTTAGGAGCAGGGGTCAGTAGGAGTGAGTCTCAAATGACACTTGAGATAAGACTCCAATTAGCTGCAACCAGGTAGAGCAGGAACACAAATCTCATCAGGATTTGTCAGCAGGTGTATACTTGGTACTTTGCTGATATATATCACGCACATAACGCACAGTTTAGTTTATTCTTATAGAAGTGCATTTTCTGCTGAACAGACAAAAACTTGTTACATCTTTAGATCTGTGAAGAAAATAAAAATGTTAAACACAAATATAATATTCTACTACCTACCCTCCATACTTACAACCACCCACAAACACAACTTATTTAGAGTTTAAAGGGACATTAAACACTAAATACATGCTAGATAGAATGATGCATTCAAAGAAAACATTAGTCCATGACTAACATGTAGATGTATTTTTTAAAGTTTCATTAGTTGTATAAAAAGTGACAAAATAAGTGTAAAGTTTTAGTGTCTATAAAACACTGGGAGCTGCCATGTTGTAACTTGTGTTACCTTCTCTGCTGTGGCCAATTAGGGTCAGTTATAAATAGGTCATTAGAGTGTGCAGCCAATGGTTGTGCCGGATTTAACAGTGTTCTGCACTTCCATTTCTAACAGGAACTGAAAAGCTCACAATTTCAGAATGAAATTACAGGCAAAGAGGACAAAATAAATAATGAAAGTATATTGCAGAGCTGTTTTATATATACAATTTATCATTTTATATTACCATCTCAAAGTGTTTAATGTCCCTTTAAGAGAGAGCAAAAGAGAGAGATTGAGACAGCAAGAAAAAGTGCAATAAAGAGAGTGACCACACTAGAGAAAGAGCAAAAGAGAAAGCAATGGAGAGGCGAGAGAGGCGAGAGAGAGAGAATGGGGAATGGGTAATAAAGGGATTATCTGTCTTTATAAACAATAACAATTAAAGAGTAGACTTTCCCTTTAAAACAACTAATGTAAGAGTAAAGTTTTAATCTCCATAAAAGTAATGGTGCAGCCATATTAATAAATAATGACAGTATATTGTAAAGTTGTTTAATTGCACATTATTAAACATTTTATATCACAAAACTAGTGCAGAAGCTTAGATACAAGGTAATCACAGAGGTAAAAAGTATATTAATATAACTGAGATAAGGGGCAGCTTGCAGAGGATTAGATACAAGGTAATCACAGAGGTAAAAAGTATATTAATATAACTGAAAGAAGGGGGCAGTTTGCAGAGGATTAGATACACGGTAATCACAGAGGTAAAAAGTATATTAATATAACTGAGATAAGGGGCAGCTTGCAGAGGATTAGATACAAGGTAATCACAGAGGTAAAAAGTATATTAATATAACTGAGATAAGGGGCAGCTTGCAGAGGATTAGATACAAGGTAATCACAGAGGTAAAATGTATATTAATATAACTGAGATAAGGGGCAGTTTGCAGAGGATTAGATACAAGGTAATCACAGAGGTAAAAAGTATATTAATATAACTGAGATAAGGGGCAGTTTGCAGAGGATTAGATACAAGGTAATCACAGAGGTAAAAAGTATATTAATATAACTCAGATAAGGGGCAGTCTGCAGAAGCTTAGATACAAGGTAATCACAGAGGTAAAAAGTATATTAATATAACTGAGATAAGGGGCAGCTTGCAGAGGATTAGATACAAGGTAATCACAGAGGTAAAAAGTATATTAATATAACTGAGATAAGGGGCAGCTTGCATAGGATTAGATACAAGGTAATCACAGAGGTAAAAAGTATATTAATATAACTGAGATAAGGGGCAGTTTGCAGAGGATTAGATACAAGGTAATCACAGAGGTAAAAAGTATATTAATATAACTGAGATAAGGGGCAGTTTGCAGAGGATTAGATACAAGGTAATCACAGAGGTAAAATGTATATTAATATAACTGAGATAAGGGGCAGTTTGCAGAGGATTAGATACAAGGTAATCACAGAGGTAAAAAGTGTATTAATATAACTGAGATAAGGGGCAGTTTGCAGAGGATTAGATACAAGGTAATCACAGAGGTAAAAAGTATATTAATATAACTGAGATAAGGGGCAGTTTGCAGAGGATTAGATACAAGGTAATCACAGAGGTAAAAAGTATATTAATATAACTGAGATAAGGGGCAGTTTACAGAGGATTAGATACAAGGTAATCACAGAGGTAAAATGTATATTAATATAACTGAGATAAGGGGCAGTTTGCAGAGGATTAGATACAAGGTAATCACAGAGGTAAAAAGTGTATTAATATAACTGAGATAAGGGGTAGTTTGCAGAGGATTAGATACAAGGTAATCACAGAGGTAAAAAGTATATTAATATAACTGAGATAAGGGGCAGTTTGCAGAGGATTAGATACAAGGTAATCACAGAGGTAAAAAGTATATTAATATAACTGAGATAAGGGGCAGTTTGCAGAGGATTAGATACAAGGTAATCACAGAGGTAAAATGTGTATTACTAGAACTGTGCTGGTTATGCAAAACTGGGGAATGGGTAATAAAGGGATTATCTGTCTTTATAAACAATAACAATTAAAGAGTAGACTTTCCCTTTAAAACAACTAATGTAAGAGTAAAGTTTTAATCTCCATAAAAGTAATGGTGCAGCCATATTAATAAATAATGACAGTATATTGTAAAGTTGTTTAATTGCACATTATTAAACATTTTATATCACAAAACTAGTGTTTAATGCATATTTAAAGGGATAAAATATGTGCTCCAGCATTTATTTCTAAAGACTTAGGAGCAGGGGTCAGTAGGAGTGAGTCTCAAATGACACTTGAGATAAGACTCCAATTAGCTGCAACCAGGTAGAGCAGGAACACAAATCTCATCAGGATTTGTCAGCAGGTGTATACTTGGTACTTTGCTGATATATATCACGCACATAACGCACAGTTTAGTTTATTCTTATAGAAGTGCATTTTCTGCTGAACAGACAAAAACTTGTTACATCTTTAGATCTGTGAAGAAAATAAAAATGTTAAACACAAATATAATATTCTACTACCTACCCTCCATACTTACAACCACCCACAAACACAACTTATTTAGAGTTTAAAGGGACATTAAACACTAAATACATGCTAGATAGAATGATGCATTCAAAGAAAACATTAGTCCATGACTAACATGTAGATGTATTTTTTAAAGTTTCATTAGTTGTATAAAAAGTGACAAAATAAGTGTAAAGTTTTAGTGTCTATAAAACACTGGGAGCTGCCATGTTGTAACTTGTGTTACCTTCTCTGCTGTGGCCAATTAGGGTCAGTTATAAATAGGTCATTAGAGTGTGCAGCCAATGGTTGTGCCGGATTTAACAGTGTTCTGCACTTCCATTTCTAACAGGAACTGAAAAGCTCACAATTTCAGAATGAAATTACAGGCAAAGAGGACAAAATAAATAATGAAAGTATATTGCAGAGCTGTTTTATATATACAATTTATCATTTTATATTACCATCTCAAAGTGTTTAATGTCCCTTTAAGAGAGAGCAAAAGAGAGAGATTGAGACAGCAAGAAAAAGTGCAATAAAGAGAGTGACCACACTAGAGAAAGAGCAAAAGAGAAAGCAATGGAGAGGCGAGAGAGAGAGAGGCGAGAGAGAGAGAGGCGAGAGAGAGAGGCGCAAGAGAGAGAGAGAGACGCGCAAGAGAGAGAGAGGCGCAAGAGAGAGAGAGGCGCAAGAGAGAGAGAGGCGCAAGAGAGAGAGAGAGACGCAAGAGAGAGAGAGACGCGAGAGAGACGCAAGAGAGAGAGAGACAAGAGAGAGACGCAAGAGAGAGAGACGCGAGAGAGAGAGAGGCGCAAGAGAGAGAGAGGCGCAAGAGAGAGAGAGGCGCAAGAGAGAGAGAGGCGCAAGAGAGAGAGAGAGAGAGAGAGAGACGCAAGAGAGAGGCGCAAGAGAGAGAGGCGCAAGAGAGAGAGAGGCGCAAGAGAGAGAGAGGCGCAAGAGAGAGAGAGGCGCAAGAGAGAGAGGCGCAAGAGAGAGAGAGAGACGCAAGAGAGAGAGAGAGAGAGAGAGAGAGAGAGAGAGAGAGAGAGAGAGAGGCGCAAGAGAGAGAGAGAGAGGCGCAAGAGAGAGAGAGAGGCGCAAGAGAGAGAGAGAGAGACGCAAGAGAGAGAGAGAGAGACGCAAGAGAGAGAGAGAGAGAGAGAGAGAGAGAGGCGCAAGAGAGAGGCGCAAGAGAGAGAGAGAGAGACGCAAGAGAGAGAGAGAGAGAGGCGCAAGAGAGAGAGAGGCGCAAGAGAGAGAGAGGCGCAAGAGAGAGAGAGGCGCAAGAGAGAGAGAGGCGCAAGAGAGAGAGAGAGGCGCAAGAGAGAGAGAGAGGCGCAAGAGAGAGAGGCGCAAGAGAGAGAGAGAGGCGCAAGAGAGAGAGAGAGGCGCAAGAGAGAGAGAGAGAGGCGCAAGAGAGAGAGACAGAGAGAGAGAGACGAGAGAGAGAGAGAGAGAGGCAGGAGAGAGAGAGGCAGGAGAGAGAGAGAGAAACAGTGGAGAGAGAGAGACGGCTGAGAGAGACGGCTGAGAGAGAGAGAGACGGCTGAGAGAGAGAGAGACGGCTGAGAGAGAGAGAGACGGCTGAGAGAGAGAGAGACGGCTGAGAGAGAGAGAGAGAGAGAAGGCTGAGAGAGAGAGAGAGAGAGAGAGAGAGAGAGAGAGAGAGAGAGAAGGCTGAGAGAGAGAGAGAGAGAGAGAGAGAGAGAGAGAAGGCTGAGAGAGAGAGAGAGAGAGAGAGAGAGAGAGAGAGAGAGAGAGAGAGAGAGAGAGAGAGAGAGAGAGAGAGAGAGAGGCTGAGAGAGAGAGAGAGAGAGAGACGGCTGAGAGAGAGAGAGAGAGAGAGAGAGAGAGAGAGAAGGCTGAGAGAGAGAGAAGGCTGAGAGAGAGAGAGAGAGAGAGAGAGAGAGAGAGAGAGAGAGAGAGAGAGAGAGAGAGAGAGAGAGAGAGAGAGAGAGAAGGCTGAGAGAGAGAGAGAGAGAAGGCTGAGAGAGAGAGAGAGAGAGAGAAGGCTGAGAGAGAGAGAGAGAGAAGGCTGAGAGAGAGAGAGAGAGAGAGAGAAGGCTGAGAGAGAGAGAGAGAGAAGGCTGAGAGAGAGAGAGAGAAGGCTGAGAGAGAGAGAGAAGGCTGAGAGAAAGAGTGAAGGCTGAGAGAAAGAGTGAAGGCTGAGAGAAAGAGTGAAGGCTGAGAGAAAGAGTGAAGGCTGAGAGAAAGAGTGAAGGCTGAGAGAAAGAGTGAAGGCTGAGAGAAAGAGTGAAGGCTGAGAGAAAGAGTGAAGAGAGAGACGGCTGAGAGAGACAGCAAAAGAGAAGAAAAAGACGAGTGACAGCAAGTGTTATAAGCAAGAGAGAGAGACAGCGAGACAGAAAGAATGTGACAGCAAGAGAGAGAAAGCTAGTGACAGAGAGAGAGTGTAAAATAGAATAGTCAGAGAGGAACAGTGACAGCAAGTGACAGGGAGAGAGACAGCAAGGTAGAGAGAAACAGTGTGACAGCAAGGGAGAGAGAGAGACCGCAAGGGAGAGAGACAGACAGCAAGGGAGAGAGAAAAAGAGACAGCGAGAGAGACAGCAAGAGATGGACAACAAGAGTGACATCAAGTGAGAGTGACAGGGAGAGAGGCAGCGTGGGTGACAGACAGAAAATGACAGAGAAAGAGTGACAAGAGAAAATGAGAGACAGAAAAAAAGTGACAGATAGAATGTGAAAGTATGAAAAGAGTGACAGAGAGCGAGAAAAGTGACAAAGAGGGAGAGACAGACACACAAACAGGGACACAGAAAGAAAGAGACACACAGAAAAGTACACTGTGTGTCTGTCATTCTGTGTCTCTGTCTCAGAGAAAATCACATACATAAGGAGACAGACACAGAGACATTTACACACAGGGAAATAGAGAATAATGCCCATTCATACCAGTAACACAGAATACTGTAACTATTCCCCATCAGTCATACACAGAACAGCCATTAACCCCTTCCTTTCCATAATCCCCTTGGTGTCATAGTGTAGTAACACCAGCACATAAAGAAGGTAGTTAAGATATATATATTGACTAACTCCTGTTCTTATGAATTAATGTCCATTTTAAATGCAAGCTTCATATATACAGCTTAACAATTGTAGCTGAATTTCACTAATTATGTACTGACTGATACCCCCACAAACATAAACAAGACAACAAGTTCAGGTTTACTTATCTTAGTGGTTTCCCATTGCTCATCTGCAGTCCCAGATAGCAGCTTCTCTCCTAGAAAATAAAGAATAAAAACAAATGTTGGGCCCCATGTGTAATATTTTCCCACAACCAGTTCTTCCTGTTTCTAGCACAAATCCTAGGCACAGATGAGGTTCCCATTATTCAGAGTTGGAAAAAAAGACAATCTACAAATCTCTGGCTGGCTGTTTTAAAGCAGCCTATAATCAGGATCCCAGCTTCTTCCTTCATGAAAACCGACGTTCTTCTCACTCCTTTTTCACATTAGTGCTTCTTCCATGTCCAGCATAAGCCCAGATAACAACTCCTGACGAAACACAGACAGCAGCAGAAGGAAAACAAGAAATGTCCTCGATTTGAGTCTCCCGCACTTCTCTGCTTCCTCACTCAGCTCTCTGTACCATGTGATCACTGCAGTCACGTGACTGCTGTGATGTCAGAGTGTCCTTTAGAGGGATAGAATCTAGCCGCTACCGTGGAGATATTGACTACTCAGCTACTTGTTTATGTATAGTGAGGTAAGTACACGATGCGCAGACTGTGTATAATTGTGTCATGTGTGTAATATGTGTAACTCACTGTTTGATATGATTGTGTAGCTTTTGTAGTGTTATGTGCCTGTGTATAAGGTGCTGGGGAGAGGTGGTGTGAGAAAGATCTGTAGTGTTATATACCTGTGTATAAGGTGCTGGGAAGAGGTGGAGTGAGTGTGAGACAGATCTGTAGTGTTATGTGCCTGTGTATAAGGTGCTGGGGAGAGGTGGTGTGAGTGTGAGACAGATCTGTAGTGTTATATACCTGTGTATAAGGTGGTGTGAGTGTGAGACAGATCTGTAGTGTTATGTGCTTGTGTATAAGGTGCTGGGGAGAGGTGGTGTGAGTGTGAAACAGATCTGTAGTGTTATATACCTGTGTATAAGGTGGTGTGAGTGTGAGACAGATCTGTAGTGTTATGTGCCTGTGTATAATGTGCTGGGGAGAGGTGGTGTGAGTGTAAGACAGATCTGTAGTGTTATGTGCTTGTGTATAATGTGCTGGGGAGAGGTGGGGTGAGACAGATCTGTAGTGTTATGTGCCTGTATATAAGGTGCTGGGGAGAGGTGATGTGAGTGTGAGACAGATCTGTAGTGTTATATGCCTGTGTCTAAGATGCTGAGGAGAGGTGGTGTGAGGAAGATGATACCTCTATAGTAGGGTGACCACATATCCCAACTGCCCCCCCCCCAGCGATGCCCCGCCCCCAATAAAAAAAGTGCTTGTTTTTGAAAATATCACTGGATTTGTTAATACCCACTACATGTATTAATATGCATTGTCTTTTCAATGTATGCAATAATCCCACATCAGGCACTTGAAACAGTGCATGAGGCATAATGCTGTAACAGCAGTGCGTGAAAAAAAAAAGTTATTACAAAAGTTGGGATATCTTTTAAAAATAAATACATGTGCAAACATGTATTATCCAAACATTTTTGTATTTAAATTTGAAATGCACAGCTTTCATGTCCTTTTAATTAAAACACAATTAATTGTAATCTATCAATATGTTATTGATAGGTTACAATTAATTGTGTTTTAATTATTGTAGTATAGTGCCTGACGTTCTCCTGTGCCTTTGCTAAACAAGGAAGTATGAAGTTATGCAGTTTAGCAGGAGCACATGGGAGGTAAGCCTTCTCTTTGGCCAATCTTCTATCATTTTTTGAAAAGCAACACTTCCCACAGAAAATGATAGGTATTGAGCTAGAATAAATTAACAAAATTGCCTATTCATCCCATTGTAGTCTGATAGTATAGACTAATAATATATGGAGAAAAGAAAACTTAGTAGGGGAATAAAACTCTGCGATCACATTCTCTAATGTGACCGCAGAGTTTTATTCTCCTACTAAGTTTTTTTTCTCCATATATTATTAATAGTAACTTAGACTAGAACATAACATACTGTTACACACCGCACTGCAACTTGGCGATTGTGGAGAATGGCAATAAAAGTCTCTGCACAGCACGCTCTTCTTGTCGGACGGCACTAAAGGGTGTCTATCTGTGCGAGACAAAGGGAACCTCTCTATAATCTTATATATCTGTGTATAAGGTACCGGAGAGGCTATATGTGTGTGAGACAGAGATATTCGCTGTATATATGTATATAGGGTACTAGGAAGGGAGCTGTGTGTGTTAGGCAGAGGAAACCTCTATGCAATACAATATGTATGTTATAGAAAATGATACAAAATCTAACTTTTTTTGCATTTGGTATGATATATTTATGTAAACTAAAGTTAGATGGTACTTTATCTGTAGTGTTATATGTCTATGTACAAAAGACTGTATGTGTAACAGATGGTACCTTTCTATAGTATTATATTTCTGTCTATAAGGTGGTGTGTGTAAGATGGTACCTCTCTATTGTTTTATATCTCTGTGTGTATACAGTGCTGTGTGTGTATGTAACAGATTGTAACTCTCTATATGTTATGTCTTAGTATAAGGTTCTAGGGAAGGGCTGTGTGTGTGTGAGTAACATGGATCCTTTATCTAATATGTAGAGGTATCCTCTCTAAAATATATTATATATCTCTATATAAGATACAGGGAATGGAGCTGTATGTGTATGTGAGGCAAATGGAACCTCTCTATAATATGTATGTTATGGAAATTGTATTTAATATGATGACTTTTAATATTAGGGTATTTCTGTAAACTAAAATTATGTTGTACAACTGTTTGGTTTGCTTTTAAAAAAACAAACAAAACAAAAAAACAGTATAACTTGTGCGGGTAACTCACAAAAAAAAACTCAGATATGGGTGTTGCTCACCCATAATTCATAATTTCCCCTATGACAATGAAATGTACTAAAAACCCTCTCTCTCTCTCTCTGTGTTTAGGCTCCTGTTACTGTGAAGATCACATACAATACAGATCACTGCGTTTGCCAGTAAAGCAGAAACATTATAATTATATCTGACAAATTCAGTTGCTGAACAAGACAATGTCTGACAAGACCGAGAACCAAACCTCAGAGCTTCCTGATACACACGGAGGTAAGCAGGACGTCACGTGCATGTCACCTGGTTTTGTCATCAGAATTGGATATTTACAATAACGAACCAGAAACCTCAGTAATCTGATTGTCTTAAAGGGACATAACAATCAGTAGTGTGCTGTCGCTTTACAGCCTTTACTACTGAACAGCAGCTTATATTAAGCTGGTTTATTAGTCTTGTTAATAATGAACTCAGCACCACATGTACACTCTCAGCACCACGTGCACACTCATTATCAGTCTCTGTATTTAGAATAAATCACACTGCTGCAGTGTCACAGGTTGGCCGGAAAATTCTCATAAATTATCTGATCACAATAAAAAGTAAAATCACAGGAAATAGAGGCAGATAAACATGTTAGTTTATAAAGAATGGTCAAAGGAACATTATGTGCAGTACATAAGCTTTACAATACACTGTCATTATTTATGTTGCCACTTATCATGTCATTTAAAAGGACATTATATATCTCTTGTGTTTGTGTAAAGATTGTGTTTGTTCTACTCTCCCTAGAGAGGTCAAAAAGCAAAATCTGTAACATGCAAATCACCTAAACCAGCTGTCTGATTTGCAGCAATTTGCTGTTTAGCCTCTCTAGGGACCGTGGGACAAAGCACAACTTTACACAAAAGCAATAGGTGTTTAGTCTCCTTTTAAAGACATTAAACACATTGAGGAGATTGTAACATAACATGATATAGATGTGTACGTTAGCTAATGCATTGTCCCCTGTACTAAGGGTAGAGCATAGCTCAAGTAACCCAGGTGCCACGGTGCTAGACTCTCCTTACAAAATGTGCTCTGGATAATGCCTTGCTCTGTTCTTGTACAGAGATTTGCAAAGCTCAGAACCACACATCTACAATTTTGTTGTACTCTCTTTCCTATATATACATATGCTTTAATATTAATGCTGAAGCTAATAAATAATATTTTTTATATTATATTTCATTTTTATCTTCTACACACAATAAGAAATAAAAACATTTCTGGCTACTATATATTTGGCTGCTATAATTTTAAACTTGTCAGGCCCTGATATATGAAGGTAAAAATTGTAATTGAAAATGACAGACTAGCAGAAGCTAACAGAGCTATGCATAATGTGACACTGACTACAAGCAAGTGACATATAACAGAGATCAGATGAGATTGTCGTGTTTATATAAATGTGCAGAAAGTGCTTTGTAATGTAAATTGTTGCTAATTTTGTAAATAGTAACTTGATGTAAGTTTTATATTTAACAAATATTCTCACTGTACAGGCCGTACTGATGTGACATCTACAGATGGCTCAGCGGTTGAACACAGAGGAGAGCCGTATGTACATGATCAGGTGAAGACTGAGGAGGATGAAGTAGCTATAAATACAGCTACAGGTGATTAGTGCATATTAAGTAACTGAAAAAGTCTATGATGGCTTCATTTTGTCTCGTGTTGTATCTATGATACTTGGGTTACAGGGAGTGTGCATATGTGTTGTGTCTGATTTACACCTGTTTCATGTGAGTGTGTACATATGTTACATGCGTATATGCATGTGTGTTTCTGATGCATGAGAATTACAGGTAAGTGTACATGTATGTTGTGTGTGTGAAGTACACAGGTTACAGGCAAGTGAGTATGTGTAAGGTACATGTGGTTAGTGTGTACAAATGTTGTGTCTGAGGGATGTAGGGTACAAACTACTTACACACACATGTATATTCTCACTGTACAGGCCGTACTGATGTGACGCCTACAGATGGTTCAGCAGTTGAGCACGGAGGAGAACCGAATGTGTGTGATCAGGTGAAGACTGAGGAGGATAAAGTTCCTATAAATACGGCTACAGGTGATTAGCACTGATTAAGTAAAGGGAAGATGATGTGATGGTGACATTTTGTCTCATGTAAATAAGTTATATTTATCAGATGGTTACACAGCAGACACAGGTTAGTGAGTAGCTCAGGTTTATATCATTGTGTGTCATGTAAATAACTGTTATATTTATCAGATGGTTACACAGCAGACACAGGTTAGTGAGTAACTCAGGTTTATATCATTTTGTCTCATGTAAATAACAGTTATATTTATCAGATGGTTACACAGCAGACACAGGTTAGTGAGTAGCTCAGGTTTATATCATTGTGTGTCATGTAAATAACAGTTATATTTATCAGATGGTTACACAGCAGACACAGGTTAGTGAGTAGCTCAGGTTTATATCATTTTGTGTCATGTAAATAACAGTTATATTTATCAGATGGTTACACAGCAGACACAGGTTAGTGAGAAACTCAGGTTTATATCATTTTGTCTCATGTACATAACAGTTATATTTATCAGATGGTTACACAACAGACACAGGTTAGTGAGTAGCTCAGGTTTATATCATTTTGTCTCATGTAAATAACAGTTATATTTATCAGATGGTTACACAGCAGACACAGGTTAGTGAGTAGCTCAGGTTTATAGCATTTTGTGTCATGTAAATAACAGTTATATTTATCAGATGGTTACATAGCAGACACATGTTAGTGAGTAGCTCAGGTTTATATCATTTTGTGTCATGTAAATAACAGTTATATTTATCAGATGGTTACACAGCAGACACAGGTTAGTGAGTAGCTCAGGTTTATATCATTGTGTGTCATGTAAATAACTGTTATATTTATCAGATGGTTACACAGCAGACACAGGTTAGTGAGTAGCTCAGGTTTATATCATTTTGTCTCATGTAAATAACAGTTATATTTATCAGATGGTTACACAGCAGACACAGATTAGTGAGTAGCTCAGGTTTATATCATTTTGTGTCATGTAAATAACAGTTATATTTATCAGATGGTTACACAGCAGACACAGGTTAGTGAGTAGCTCAGGTTTATATCATTTTGTCTCATGTAAATAACAGTTATATTTATCAGATGGTTACACAGCAGACACAGGTTAGTGAGTAGCTCAGGTTTATATCATTTTGTGTCATGTAAATAACAGTTATATTTATCAGATGGTTACACAGCAGACACAGGTTAGTGAGTAGCTCAGGTTTATATCATTTTGTGTCATGTAAATAACAGTTATATTTCTCAGATGGTCACACAGCAGACACAGGTTAGTGAGTAGCTCAGGTTTATATCATTGTGTGTCATGTAAATAACAGTTATATTTATCAGATGGTTACACAGCAGACACAGGTTAGTGAGTAACTCAGGTTTATATAATTTTGTCTCATGTAAATAACAGTTATATTTATCAGATGGTTACATAGCAGACACATGTTAGTGAGTAGCTCAGGTTTATATCATTTTGTCTCATGTAAATAACAGTTATATTTATCAGATGGTTACTCAGCAGACACAGGTTAGTGAGTAGCTCAGGTTTATATCATTTTGTCTCATGTAAATAAGTTATATTTCTCAGATGGTTACACAGCAGACACAGGTTAGTGAGTAGCTCATGTTTATATCATTTTGTCTCATGTAAATAACAGTTATATTTATCAGATGGTTACTCAGCAGACACAGGTTAGTGAGTAGCTCAGGTTTATATCATTTTGTCTCATGTAAATAAGTTATATTTATCAGATGGTTACACAGCAGACACAGGTTAGTGTGTAGCTCATGATTATACTATTTAAAAAGTTACACCTCACAAACTCTGGGGTTCTGTCTAACCACCTTATGATAACACAAAGCCGGATACCTCGCTAGTAGCTCATTACTGTGTCACCACCTCCAGTGTGAAGAAGTGAGTTAACTGGTATTAATCTCAATTATCTTTTCTTTATTTGTTGGACAATATATTTTTCTGGACATGGCAAATAAACAATATACAGTAAGTCTTTAAGCTAAAAAAAATTAAAAGAACAGAAGAAAGTACCACAATGTGTGTATTTGGTGCTATTGTCTATCTGAGAAATACACAAACTCTTTTATGGTAAAGTTATAAAACTAGATCATAGGATATAAAACTGAATCTTCTTTATTTGTACAGATGAAGATAACGCTGATATAGTGAAAGTTGAGATAACAGAAGATCTGTGTGTGAGGCGTCAGGTGGAAGCTCCAGATTATGAAACCAGTGACCGTATCAGCCCAGGTGAGTGTGCACTTGTGTTGTGTCTGAAGGATGCAGATTACAGGTGAGTGTGCATGTATGTTGTGTCAGAGGGATGAAGGTTACAGGTGAGTGTGCATGTATGTTGTGTCAGAGGGATGAAGGTTACAGGTGAGTGTGCATGTATGTTGTGTCAGAGGGATGAAGGTTACAGGTGAGTGTGCATGTATGTTGTGTCAGAGGGAGGAAGGTTACAGGTGAGTGTGCATGTATGATGTGTCAGAGGGATGAAGGTTACAGGTGAGTGTGCATGTATGTTATGTCAGAGGGATGAAGGTTACAGGTGAGTGTGCACTTGTGTTGTGTCTGAAGGATGCAGATTATAGGTGAGTGTGCATGTATGTTATGTCAGAGGGATGAAGGTTACAGGTAAGTGTGCATGTATGTTGTGTCAGGGGGTTGAAGGTTACAGGTAAGTGTGCATGTATGTTGTGTCAGAGGGATGAAGGTTACAGGTGAGTGTGCATGTATGTTGTGTCAGAGGGATGAAGGTTACAGGTGAGTGTGCATGTATGTTGTGTCAGAGGGATGAAGGTTACAGGTAAGTGTATGTATGTTGTGTCAGAGGGATGAAGGTTACAGGTGAGTGTGCATTTGTGTTGTGTCAGAGGGATGAAGGTTACAGGTGAGTGTGCATGTATGTTGTGTCAGAGGGATGAAGATTACAGGTGAGTGTGCATGTATGTTGTGTCAGAGGGATGAAGGTTACAGGTGAGTGTGCATTTGTGTTGTGTCAGAGGGATGAAGGTTACAGGTGAGTGTGCATGTATGTTGTGTCAGAGGGATGCAGATTACAGGTGAGTGTGCATGTATGTTGTGTCAGAGGAATGAAGGTTACAGGTGAGTGTGCATGTATGTTGTGTCAGAGGGATGAAGGTTACAGGTGAGTGTGCATGTATGTTGTGTCAGAGGGATGAAGGTTACAGGTGAGTGTGCATGTATGTTGTGTCAGAGGGATGAAGGTTACAGGTGAGTGTGCATGTATGTTGTGTCAGAGGGATGAAGGTTACAGGTGAGTGTGCATGTATGTTGTGTCAGAGGGATGAAGGTTACAGGTGAGTGTGCATGTATGATGTGTCAGAGGGATGAAGGTTACAGGTGAGTGTGCATGTATGTTATGTCAGAGGGATGAAGGTTACAGGTGAGTGTGCACTTGTGTTGTGTCTGAAGGATGCAGATTATAGGTGAGTGTGCATGTATGTTATGTCAGAGGGATGAAGGTTACAGGTAAGTGTGCATGTATGTTGTGTCAGGGGGTTGAAGGTTACAGGTAAGTGTGCATGTATGTTGTGTCAGAGGGATGAAGGTTACAGGTGAGTGTGCATGTATGTTGTGTCAGAGGGATGAAGGTTACAGGTGAGTGTGCATGTATGTTGTGTCAGAGGGATGAAGGTTACAGGTAAGTGTATGTATGTTGTGTCAGAGGGATGAAGGTTACAGGTGAGTGTGCATTTGTGTTGTGTCAGAGGGATGAAGGTTACAGGTGAGTGTGCATGTATGTTGTGTCAGAGGGATGAAGATTACAGGTGAGTGTGCATGTATGTTGTGTCAGAGGGATGAAGGTTACAGGTGAGTGTGCATTTGTGTTGTGTCAGAGGGATGAAGGTTACAGGTGAGTGTGCATGTATGTTGTGTCAGAGGGATGCAGATTACAGGTGAGTGTGCATGTATGTTGTGTCAGAGGAATGAAGGTTACAGGTGAGTGTGCATGTATGTTGTGTCAGAGGGATGAAGGTTACAGGTGAGTGTGCATGTATGTTGTGTCAGAGGGATGAAGGTTACAGGTGAGTGTGCATGTATGTTGTGTCAGAGGGATGAAGGTTACAGGTGAGTGTGCATTTGTGTTGTGTCAGAGAGATGAAGGTTACAGGTGAGTGTGCATGTATGTTGTGTCAGAGGGATGAAGGTTACAGGTAAGTGTGCATGTATGTTGTGTCAGAGGAATGAAGGTTACAGGTGAGTGTGCATGTATGTTGTGTCAGAGGGATGAAGGTTACAGGTGAGTGTGCATGTATGTTGTGTCAGAGGGATTGAAGGTTACAGGTGAGTGTGCATTTGTGTTGTGTCAGAGGGATGAAGGTTACAGGTGAGTGTGCATGTATGTTGTGTCAGAGGGATGCAGATTACAGGTGAGTGTGCATGTATGTTGTGTCAGAGGGATGAAGGTTACAGGTAAGTGTGCATGTATGTTGTGTCAGAGGAATGAAGGTTACAGGTGAGTGTGCATGTATGTTGTGTCAGAGGGATGCAGATTACAGGTGAGTGTGCATGTATGTTGTGTCAGAGGAATGAAGGTTACAGGTGAGTGTGCATGTATGTTGTGTCAGAGGGATGAAGGTTACAGGTGAGTGTGCATTTGTGGTGTGTCTGAGGGATGAAGGTTACAGGTGAGTGTGCATGTATGTTGTGTCAGAGGGATGAAGGTTACAGGTGAGTGTGCATGTATGTTGTGTCAGAGGGATGAAGGTTACAGGTAAGTGTGCATGTATGTTGTGTCAGAGGGATGAAGGTTACAGGTGAGTGTGCATGTATGTTGTGTCAGAGGGATGCAGTTTACAGGTGAGTGTGCATGTATGTTGTGTCAGAGGAATGAAGGTTACAGGTGAGTGTGCATTTGTGGTGTGTCTGAGGGATGAAGGTTACAGGTGAGTGTGCATGTATGTTGTGTCAGAGGGATGAAGGTTACAGGTGAGTGTGCATGTATGTTGTGTCAGAGGGATGAAGGTTACAGGTAAGTGTGCATGTATGTTGTGTCAGAGGGATGAAGGTTACAGGTGAGTGTGCATGTATGTTGTGTCAGAGGGATGCAGTTTACAGGTGAGTGTGCATGTATGTTGTGTCAGAGGGATGAAGGTTACAGTTCGATGTACACATATGTTGTGTCTGAGTAATATGGGTTACAGGTAAGTGCACAAATATGTTATGTCTGAGGCACACAAGTTACAGGTAAGTGTACATGTATGTTGTGTCTAAGGAAAGCATTTTATAGATGAGTGCACGTGTTGTGTCTGAGGCTTGGGGCTTATGGAGGAGTGTTAACGTAGGTTGTCTATGAGATACGCTGGTTACAGGTGAGTGTGTACATATGTTGTTAATGAGATACGCTGGTTACAGGTGAGTGTGTACAGATGTTGTCTATGAGATACGCTGGTTACAGGTGAGTGTGTACAGATGTTGTCTATGAGATACTCTGGTTACAGGTGAGTGTGTACATATGTTGTCTATGAGATACGCTGGTTACAGGTGAGTGTGTACATATGTTGTCTATGAGATACTCTGGTTACAGGTAAGTGTGTACATATGTTGTCTATGAGATACTCTGGTTACAGGAGGGTGTGTACAGATGTTGTAGTCTTTAAGCTAAATAATAAAAGAACAGAAGAAAGTACCACAGTTTGTGTATTTGGTGCTAGTGTCTATCTGAGAAATACACATACTCTTTTATGGTAAAGTTATAAAACTAGATCATAGGATATAAAAGTGAATCTTCTTTATTTGTACAGATGAAGATAACGCTGATATAGTGAAAGTTGAGATAACAGAAGATCTGTGTGTGAGGCGTCAGGTGAAAGCTCCAGATTATGAAATCAGTGACCGTATCAGCTCAGGTGAGTGTGCACTTGTGTTGTGTCTGAAGGATGCAGATTACAGGTGAGTGTGCATGTATGTTGTGTCAGAGGGATGAAGGTTACAGGTAAGTGTGCATGTATGTTGTGTCAGAGGGATGAAGGTTACAGGTAAGTGTGCATGTATGTTGTGTCAGAGGGATGAAGGTTACAGGTGAGTGTGCATGTTTGTTGTGTCAGAGGGATGAAGGTTACAGGTAAGTGTGCATGTATGTTGTGTCAGAGGGATGAAGGTTACAGGTGAGTGTGCATGTATGTTGTGTAAGAGGGATGAAGGTTAGAGGTGAGTGTGCACTTATGTTGTGTCAGAGGGATGAAGGTTACAGGTGAGTGTGCATGTATGTTGTGTCAGAGGGATGAAGGTTACAGGTGAGTGTGCATGTATGTTGTGTCAGAGGGATGAAGGTTACAGGTGAGTGTGCATGTATGTTGTGTCAGAGGGATGAAGGTTACAGGTAAGTGTGCATGTATGTTGTGTCAGAGGGATGAAGGTTACAGGTAAGTGTGCATGTATGTTGTGTCAGAGAGATTAAGATTACAGGTGAGTGTGCATGTATGTTGTGTCAGAGGGATGAAGATTGGGGCTTATGGAGGAGTGTTAACGTAGGTTGTCTATGAGATACGCTGGTTACAGGTGAGTGTGTACATATGTTGTTAATGAGATACGCTGGTTACAGGTGAGTGTGTACATATGTTGTTAATGAGATACGCTGGTTACAGGTGAGTGTGTACAAATGTTGTCTATGAGATACTCTGGTTAAAGGTGAGTGTGTACATATGTTGTCTATGAGATACGCTGGTTACAGGTGAGTGTGTACATTTGTTGTTAATGAGATACTCTGGTTACAGGTGAGTGGGTACATATGTTGTCTATGAAATACTCTGGTTACAGGTGAGTTTGTACATATGTTGTCTATGAGATAAGCTGGTTACCGGTGAGTGTGTACATATGTTGTTAATGATATACGCTGGTTACAGGTACGTGTGTACAGATGTTGTCTATGAGATACTCTGGTTACAGGTGAGTGTGTACATATGTTGTCTATGAGATACGCTGGTTACAGGTGAGTGTGTACATATGTTGTCTATGAGATACTCTGGTTACAGGTGAGTGTGTACATATGTTGTCTATGAGATACTCTGGTTACAGGTGAGTGTGTTCATATGTTGTCTATGAGATAAGCTGGTTACAGGTGAGTGTGTTCATATGTTGTCTATGATATACTATGCTTACAGGAGAGTGTGTTCATATGTTGTCTATGAGATACTCTGCTTACAGGTGAGTGGGTACGTGTGTTGTCTATGAGATACTCTGGTTACAGGTGAGTGGGTACGTATGTTGTCTATGAGATACTCTGGTTACAGGTGAGTGGGTACGTATGTTGTCTATGAGATACTCTGGTTACAGGTGAGTGTGTACAGATGTTGTCTATGAGATACTCTGGTTACAAGTAAGTGTGTTCATATGTTGTCTATGAGATATGCTGGTTATAGGTGAGTGGGTACATATGTTGTCTATGAGATACGCTGGTTACAGGTGAGTGTGTACATATGTTGTCTATGAGATACTCTGGTTACAGGTGAGTGTGTACATATGTTGTCTATGAGATACTCTGGTTACAGGTGAGTGGGTACGTATGTTGTCTATGAGATACTCTGGTTACAGGTGAGTGTGTACATATGTTGTCTATGAGATAAGCTGGTTACAGGTGAGTGTGTACGTATGTTGTCTATGAGATACTCTGGTTACAGGTGAGTGTGTTCATATGTTGTCTATGAGATAAGCTGGTTACAGGTGAGTGTGTTCATATGTTGTCTATGATATACTATGCTTACAGGTGAGTGTGTTCATATGTTGTCTATGAGATACTCTGCTTACAGGTGAGTGGGTACGTATGTTGTCTATGAGATACTCTGGTTACAGGTGAGTGGGTACGTATGTTGTCTATGAGATACTCTGGTTACAGGTGAGTGTGTACGTATGTTGTCTATGAGATACTCTGGTTACAGGAGGGTGTGTACAGATGTTGTCTATGATATACGCTGGTTACAGGAGGGTGTGTACAGATGTTGTAGTCTTTAAGCTAAAAAATAAAAAGAACAGAAGAAAAGTACCACAGTTTGTGTATTTGGTGCTATTGTCTATCTGAGAAATACACACACTCTTTGATGGTAAAGTTATAAAACTAGATCATAGGATATAAAACTGAATCTTCTTTATTTGTACAGATGAAGATAACGCTGATATAGTGAAAGTTGAGATAACAGAAGATCTGTGTGTGAGGCGTCAGGTGAAAGCTCCAGATTATGAAACCAGTGACCGTATCAGCTCAGGTGAGTGTGCACTTGTGTTGTGTCTGAAGGATGCAGATTACAGGTGAGTGTGCATGTATGTTGTGTCAGAGGGATGAAGGTTACAGATAAGTGTGCATGTATGTTGTGTCAGAGGGTTGAAGGTTACAGGTGAGCGTGCATGTATGTTGTGTTAGAGGGATGAAGGTTACAGGTGAGTGTGCATGTATGTTGTGTCAGAGGGATGAAGGTTACAGGTGAGTGTGCATGTATGTTGTGTCAGAGGGATGAAGGTTACAGGTGAGTGTGCATGTATGTTGTGTCAGAGGGATGAAGGTTACAGGTGAGTGTGCATGTATGTTGTGTCAGAGGAATGAAGGTTACAGGTGAGTGTGCATGTATGTTGTGTCAGAGGAATGAAGGTTAAAGGTGAGTGTGCATGTATGTTGTGTCAGAGGAATGAAGGTTAAAGGTGAGTGTGCATGTATGTTGTGTCAGAGGAATGAAGGTTAAAGGTGAGTGTGCATGTATGTTGTGTCAGAGGGATGAAGGTTACAGGTGAGTGTGCATGTATGTTGTGTCAGAGGGATGAAGGTTACAGGTGAGTGTGCATGTATGTTGTGTCAGAGGGATGAAGGTTACAGGTGAGTGTGCATGTATGTTGTGTCAGAGGGATGAAGATTACAGGTGAGTGCATTTGTGGTGTGTCTGAGGGATGAAGATTACATGTAAGTGTGCATTTGTGTTGTGTCAGAGGGATGAAGATTACAGGTGAGTGCATTTGTGGTGTGTCTGAGGGATGAAGATTACAGGTGAGTGTGCATGTATGTTGTGTCAGAGGGATGAAGGTTACAGGTGAGTATGCATGTATGTTGTGTCAGAGGGATGAAGGTTACAGGTGAGTGTGCATGTATGTTGTGTCAGAGGGATGAAGGTTACAGGTGAGTATGCATGTATGTTGTGTCAGAGGGATGAAGATTACAGGTGAGTGTGCATGTATGTTGTGTCTGAGGGATGAAGATTACATGTAAGTGTGCATTTGTGTTGTGTCAGAGGGATGAAGATTACAGATGAATGCATTTGTGGTGTGTCTGAGGGATGAAGGTTACAGGTGAGTGTGCATGTATGTTGTGTCAGAGGGATGAAGGTTACAGGTGAGTGTGCATGTATGTTGTGTCAGAGGGATGAAGGTTACAGGTGAGTGTGCATGTATGTTGTGTCAGAGGGATGAAGGTTACAGGTAAGTGTGCATGTATGTTGTGTCAGAGGAATGAAGGTTACAGGCGAGTGTGCATGTATGTTGTGTCAGAGGGATGAAGGTTACAGGTGAGTGTGCATGTATGTTGTGTCAGAGGGATGAAGGTTACAGGTGAGTGTGCATGTATGTTGTGTCAGAGGGATGAAGGTTACAGGTAAGTGTATGTATGTTGTGTCAGAGGGATGAAGGTTACAGATAAGTGTGCATGTATGTTGTGTCAGAGGGATGAAGGTTACAGATAAGTGTGCATGTATGTTGTGTCAGAGGGATGAAGGTTACAGGTGAGTGTGCATTTGTGGTGTGTCTGAGGGATGAAGGTTACAGGTAAGTGTGCATGTATGTTGTGTCAGAGGAATGAAGGTTACAGGTGAGTGTGCATGTATGTTGTGTCAGAGGAATGAAGGTTACAGGTGAGTGTGCATGTATGTTGTGTCAGAGGAATGAAGGTTACAGGTGAGTGTGCATGTATGTTGTGTCAGAGGGATGAAGGTTACAGGTGAGTGTGCATGTATGTTGTGTCAGAAGGATGAAGGTTACAGGTGAGTGCATGTATGTTGTGTCAGAGGGATGCAGATTACAGGTGAGTGTGCATGTATGTTGTGTCAGAGGGATGAAGGTTACAGGTGAGTGTGCATGTTTGTTGTGTCAGAGGGATGAAGATTACAGGTGAGTGCATTTGTGGTGTGTCTGAGGGATGAAGATTACAGTTTGATGTACACATATGTTGTGTCTGAGTAATACGTTTTACAGGTAAGTGTAGAAATATGTTGTGTCTGAGGCACACAAGTTACACAGGTTACAGGCGAGTATGCACATATGTTGTCTGTGAGGCATGTAGGGTACACACAATACAATTATATTCTCACTGTACAGGGCGTATGGATGTTGCATCTTCAGAT
>NW_026512558.1:0-50620 GCF_027579735.1 Bombina bombina | reverse complement strand
GGTGGTTTTACGTACTAAACCTGGTTTTCTTCCAAAAGTTGTTTCTAACAAAAACATTAACCAGGAGATAGTCGTTCATTCTTTGTGTCCGAAACCAGTTTCGAAGAAGGAACGTTTGTTGCACAATTTGGATGTTGTTCGCGCTCTAAAATTCTATTTAGATGCTACAAAGGATTTTAGACAAACATCTTCCTTGTTTGTTGTTTATTCTGGTAAAAGGAGAGGTCAAAAAGCAACTTCTACCTCTCTCTCTTTTTGGATTAAAAGCATCATCAGATTGGCTTATGAGACTGCCGGACGGCAGCCTCCTGAAAGAATCACAGCTCATTCCACTAGGGCTGTGGCTTCCACATGGGCCTTCAAGAACGAGGCTTCTGTTGATCAGATATGTAAGGCAGCGACTTGGTCTTCACTGCACACTTTTACTAAATTTTACAAGTTTGATACTTTTGCTTCTTCTGAGGCTATTTTTGGGAGAAAGGTTTTGCAAGCCGTGGTGCCTTCCATCTAGGTGACCTGATTTGCTCCCTCCCTTCATCCGTGTCCTAAAGCTTTGGTATTGGTTCCCACAAGTAAGGATGACGCCGTGGACCGGACACACCTATGTTGGAGAAAACAGAATTTATGTTTACCTGATAAATTACTTTCTCCAACGGTGTGTCCGGTCCACGGCCCGCCCTGGTTTTTTAATCAGGTCTGATAATTTATTTTCTTTAACTACAGTCACCACGGTATCATATGGTTTCTCCTATGCATATATTCCTCCTTAACGTCGGTCGAATGACTGGGGTAGGCGGAGCCTAGGAGGGATCATGTGACCAGCTTTGCTGGGCTCTTTGCCATTTCCTGTTGGGGAAGAGAATATCCCACAAGTAAGGATGACGCCGTGGACCGGACACACCGTTGGAGAAAGTAATTTATCAGGTAAACATAAATTCTGTTTTTTCCGGTGTCTGCCCCTGCTTAGGCGTTTTGGGTTTTCATTCTACAGGTGTACATTCCTCGAGCTGTAGGTGCTTCCGGGAAGTTGATCCTGAGAGGATCTTGGAGACTATTGTTTTGTGCTTAATCCAGATTTTCTAGGTTTGAGCTCTGTTGTCTTGTATGTTTACCTTAGTCTTTGGACTTAGTGGGTGTTGTCCCTAGAGCCTTTAGGGGTCAACCAGTGTAGCTGAGTGGCTTTCATCATTGCCTAGCACCCTTTAGGTTGGGAGTTTGAATCCCGATGTGGTCTTTAAAGCACTGTTTGTCTGGGATACTTACGTGAGAGTTCAGTGTCCAAGGTGCCTTGGATATGACTGTGATGGCATCGCCTATGGTGCAAGGTCTGTTCAAAGCCGGCTACAGGTTCCGGGTGTCTGGGGGGTTTTTTTTGTTCCTTGTGTTTGACTGGACATTTTGGGGTTCTGTATCCAGATTCCTTAGGACTGGTTTGGGGCAGCGCAGTTTCCCAGTTCTGGGACTTCTTCTGTTCCTACGGGCGGATTTCTCTCTTATCGGAGAATTAAACATTTCTTCTGGACTGGCCGTAGTGGCCGGATGGTTCTTTCATTCGGTACTTGACCTTTTGAGTCCATCTACAGCTTTACACTCCATACCTGTGTGCAGGTGAGCTGTTCTGTTTTTGTTTCCCCTCCCTTTGGGGTGGACTTGGCATTCCACAGTATCCGTCTGGTGCTCGGAGGTCCTTTTCTTCCTCTGTTCAGTAGGGTTGTCCCCCCTGCCTTGGGTGCAGGATGTCAGATGAAGGACTGGATTTCTTGTGACATGCCATTACTGTAGTTTCTGTAGAGGGTTTCCTTTTGGGAGTGTCTTTAGTCATGGGAAGGGAGCTGTGACTGGGTTCTGGAACCCAAGCTCTTTTTGAGGGGGCTGGATCCCCTCCCTTTTCTTTCCTGAAGGTTTTGGTGATTCATGGAATTTTTAATTCCTTTGTCTTTTCGGACATTGCCAGTCGCTTTGGTGCTGGGTCCGTTGCCCGGAGTGAGGGTCAGGGATCTGTCTGATCTGTTGAACTTTGACCGCGTATCATAGATAGATCTTGTGAACCTTCCCTAGGTGGGAGGCTTTGCGGTGGATTCCTCCTCGGCAGGAAGTTTTTTTCTCATGCTGGTTCTGAGTACTATCTTTTCCTTTTCTGGGAAAGTGTTGTTCTGCACTACTTTGGAGTTTTTCTTTTCTGAAGACGGTCCTGTGCAGTTTACTTGCTTGATTAGCTAGGGTTGGTGACTTGTGTTTGCTTAGACCACCTTTGCAGCAGGAAGACTATGGCTTTCAAAGGAGCATATTCAGATATTCTGATGCTGTTTTTTCGCAGCTCCCGGGGACAGTTTGTCTGTCAGTTGCTCTATCCTAGGTGTGAGTTAGCACTCTGCGTAGGGGATGGGTTCTACCTTTCTCCCTTTAATTTTTCAGGGCTTTACTTTGGTCCCTTGGAATCCATGCAGAGAGGGGTCTGGGATTTTTCTGTAGGGTCTTTCGTTGGTTTTGCCCTGTTTCATCCTTGTTTACTCTCTTGGAGTTACTCTTGGGTTTTTTCTTTATTGCCCTAGTCCTTTTGTGTTTTTGGGGGTCCTTTTGGACTCCCTTATCTGAGTCCTTCTTCCCTTCAGGGAGAATGTGGATGTTTCCCTTCCTTCTGGTCGGGGGTGAGTTTATTCGCGGGCTGAGAGCCTGCGGGACTTTGTCTCCTCAGAGACTTTTGGGCTAGTGATTCTGAGCGGTCTCTAGCAAGGGCCTTGCTGGTTCTAAATGTTGGGCAGTTACTTGTGCCTTTTCCTTTCTGTCCCTTCTGCTACTGGGGAAGCAGTTTTTTTGTCGTAAATTTGGATGTTTTCAGGCTATGGTGCCCTTAGAATGGGCCACCTTTTGTACCCGCCCGTTTTGCATTCAGTGTCCTCTATAGCTTGGGTATTGTTTTCCCAAAAGTAATGAATGCAGCTGTGGACTCTCCCCGTTTATGAAGAAAAACTTAAATTATGCTTACCTGATCATTTTCTTTTCTTCAGACGGGGAGAGTCCACAGCTTCCCGCCCGCGTTTTTTATATGGGGCGGACGTAATTTTTGTTTTTGTTCTTCTGGCACCTTTTTCACCCTGATATTTCTCCTACTGTTCCTTGTTCCCTTGGCAGAATGACTGGAGGATGAGGGAAGTGGGGGAGGTATTTGAGACTTTGGCTGTGGTGTCTTTGCCTCCTGCTGGTGGCCAGGTTCTGAATTCTCAAAAGTAATGAATGCAGCTGTGGACTCTTCCATCTGAAGAAAAGAAAATTATCAGGTAAGCATAAGTTAAGTTGTCATCAGCATGCTATTTTTCAGAACTTTCTGTTTTCGCCTCAAAACGTGTATTTTTCTTTACAATGGCATGGAGAGTCCACAAATTCATTCAATTACTAGTGGGAATTAAACTCCTGGCCACCAGGTGGAGGCAAATGTTACCCCAACAAAGCTTTAAGTATCCTCCCACAATCCCCAGTCATTATTTGCCTTTGTACATCGTAGGTGATGTGCGAAGGTGGTATCTGAAAAAATCTAGTTTTTAATCCTTTAATGGCTACTTTTCCCTGCAAGCAAGGATTGTGGCTATTATGTGTCAATGCAATCCTCTTTAGTAAGAGTAATGGTGGCTTTTAGCAGTTGGAAGACAGCGAGGTAGTCCTTGCTTACCTTCCAACATTTAAGCTACCCCTATATAGAAATCCAGGGTTGGTTACTCTGTTTTTCTCTTCCTCCAGGTCCCTATCAGAAGTTGAATCTGTCAGACCTGAAATGATATGCCTGCCCTGCTGCTGAGATCTCCATAAGATAAGTGCTTATTCCCTTCTAGGTGAGAAGGTTCAAGCACATTGGGGATTAATCCTCCCTTTTAATAATAGAGAGTGGGGACAGTTTGAAATCTCTTCATGGTTGGGATTTACTTCATGGGCTGTAGGTACAGGTCTCTGGGCGGCTGAAGACCCCTCCCAGCGGCTCAAATAAGGCTGGGGGCTGTAAACCAGGAGTCCAAAGTTTTTATCCTGGACAAGAGTATGGCACTTTATTAGTTTTAAAGTGCATTAAATGATTTATATCAGGGGACAAGGTCTAAGAAAAGGATATATCCTTTATTAAGGATATTTCATAGAGCAGTTTAGCTGCCAATGTGTGTGAATAAGGGGACACATTCCCTTTCTCTTGATTAACTCAATATTGAGCTTTTTGTACTCCCGCTAATGGCCTGTGATGCAGCTTACAGGCAGGAGCCGTTTTAATGAGTAACTGACACGCTAAGCAGGGAACTTGGAGATCGTTAGTGTGTTGGCGCCATTTCTCTTCTCTTTCTCAAGTATCCTCTATGTCGTCCTGATGTTGACTCTCTGTTCTCGACACAGGGTTTTTCGTCTGGGTCTGTTACACATTTTTTTGTGGTTGGATACTTTTGTATTCTATGTTCAGACGCTGTGAGAACTCAGTTATTTTTCAGTGCTGGCATGATGTTGGAGAGAAGACTTTCTCTGTCTCTATGCCCGGTCTTATCCCAGGTTCTGCTTGGTCTAGGCGTAGCCTCCTTTCTATATTGGGCCCATTTGGGTCTTTGTGAGCTGGGCTCACTGTTGGAGGTTTCCTTTTATGGATTGTGGTGACCTTTTGGTTTCCTTCGGTTCTCCTTTGCCTTGTCCCCTTGGGAGTTTAAGCTGGTGTCCCCTTCATTAGTGTGGGGTGAGAGGTAAACGACGACTATTGGGCGACAGTGTTTCCTGGAGGACTGTTGGCTCAGTTGAGTCCGATTTGTGGTCTCTAGCTTGGCTTCTGGACTATCTGCAGGTCAGTGTCCTTGGGGCCTTTCCTTTTAAGGTTTTTTTGTTGGGTAGGGGTTCAGGCCTGGTGCCCTCAGTATGGGCCGCCTATTGTACCCTCCCGTCTTGGCATTCAGTGCCCTCTATAGCTTGGGTATTGTTTTCCCAAAAGTAATGAATGCAGCTGTGGACTCTTTCCATTTAAGAAGAGAAACATACATTTTGGTTGAAGAAAAATATATGAAATAATCCGGCACTTCTTGAAATTCAAAAGGTAAACGTCTTTATTTGCAGGTAAAACAAAAAGCAAAAAATAAATAAATTTAAGCATAGCAGCCCCAGCAATTCAGTCATTGCGGTACAACATACAACAAGTTAGTATGGATGGTGGTCACTAAAGCTGACGCGTTTCGGCATCCCACGCCGTAGTCATAGCATAGTTAGTGGCCATCATCCTTAAGTTTAAAAAGGGCACTCTTTCACCTCATTGGTTAAAAGGAAAACACACCCCCAATCTTAAATTGTGATACTTATCATCTATTAAATAACATATGTTTATGTGTAGCAATGTAATAAAAGACTTTTGTTTGAGTGATACTAGTAAATAGATTTTGGGTTGTAATTGTGAAGAGATTGAATGGGGTTTATAATGCAACATTGCTGCTGTACATTTTGGTTACCTGATCATTTTCTTTTCTTCTGATGGAAAGAGTCCATAGCTCCCCACCTGTAATTTTTTAGTGGGGCGTCCTTATTTATTCTTCTGGCACCTTACAGCTGATATTTCTTCTACTGGTCCTTGTTCCTCGACTGAATAACTGGGGGATGAGGGGAGTGGGAGAAGTATTTAAGACTTTAGCTGGGGTGTCTTTGCCTCCTTCTGGTGACCAGGTTCTTATTTCCCAAAAGTAATGAATGCAGCTGTGGACTCTTTCCATCAGAAGAAAAGAAAATTATCAGGTAAGCATAATTTATGTTTTTGTCATGTTTAAAGTTGTGAAAGTCACACAATACCTTTGTCATTCTATACCACGTTATTATGCTGGGAGCCAAGATATCTGGCTTCGCTGTCGTAGCTCACAGAGCGTTGTGTCTAAAATCATGGTCAGCAGATGTTACTTCTAATTCCAAACTTGTAGCGCTCCCTTACAAGGGTAAAACCTTGTTTGGACCGGGCCTGGCGGAAATAAACGCTGACATTACGGGTGGGAAAGGGTCTTTCCTACCGCAAGACAAGAAGAATAGACCTAAAGGACGTCAAAGTAATTTTCGTGGGAGAAGCCAGGGCTACCGTTTTCCATGTCTTCTGTTTTTAAAAAGATGTTTCCTGTCGCTGACTCCATTAAGGATTCTTGGCATACGGTGCCTAAAGTAGAAGAGGCTAGTTCTACTCTGGCTAAGAGAACTACTATTCCTATAGAGGATAGCTGCTCTTTTAAGGATCCAATGGACAAAAAGCTTGAGGCTTATTTGAAGAAAATGTATGTTCATCAGGGTCTCCAATGGCAACCTGCAGTTTGTATTGCCACTGTGTCTAGTGCGGCATCTTATTGGTACGATGCTTTGTCTGAATCTCTTCAAGTTGAGACTCCTTTGAAGGAGATCCAAGATAGGATTAAGACTCTTAAGCTAGCCAATTCCTTTATTTCTGATGCTACCATGCAAGTTATTAAGCTGGGAGCCAAGCTATCTGGCTTTGCTGTCCTAGCTCGCAGAGCGTTGTGGCTAAAATCTCGGGGCTGGGGAGCAGTCTGGAACTCATTACAGGCGCAGGGACTATGGACTCGAGGAGTCGGCTCTCCCCATAAACATTTTGCAGTTGAGAGAGATTCACAATGCTCTGATGACTCAGTTGTCCTTAGCCCAGTTTATCCTGATTCCAGTCGGATAATATCACCGAGGTGGCTCGGATTGTTCAGTGGGCGGAAGCTCACAATTGCTGTCTTTCTGCCATCCACATTCCACGTGTGGACAACTGGGAAGCGGACTTTCTGAGCAGACAGACGTTTCATCCCGAGGAGTGGGCACTCCATGCGGAGATATTCTCCTAGTTAACCCTCAAATGGGGGATGCCGGAGTTGGATATGATAGCGTCTCGACAGAATGCCAAGCTTCCAAGGTACAGTTCAAGGTTGAGAGATCCGCAGGCGGAAGCTCACAATTGCTGTCTTTCTGCCATCCACATTCCAGGTGTGGACAACTGGGAAGCGGGCTTTCTGAGCAGACAGACGTTTCATCCCTGGGGAGTGGGCACTCCATCCGGAGATATTCTCCAGGTTAACCCTCAAATGGGGGATGCCGGAGTTGGATCTGATGGCGTCTCAACAGAACGCCAAGCTTCCAAGGTATGGTTCAAGTTCAAGAGATCCGCAGGTCGCCCTGATGGATGCTCTGGCGGTGCCTTGGGATTTCAGTCTGGCATATCAGTTTCCTCAGTTCGCTCTCCTTCCACAAGTCATTGTTCGTATCAAACAGGAGAGAGCATCGGTAATTCTAATAGCTCCTGCATGGCCTCGCGGGATATGGTATGCAGACCTAGTGAAGATGTCCTAATCCTTCTTCTCATAAGGAACTTTTTTGCACAACCTGGATGTTGTGCGTGCGCTAAAATTCTACCTACAGGCGACTAAGGATTTTTGTCAGTCCTCTGCCCTGTTTGTTTGCTTCTCTGGAAAGCGTATGGGTCAGAAGTCTACTGCTACTTCTCAAACTCTCTGGTTGAGAAGTATGATCCTTTTTGCTTATGAGACTGCTGGATAGCAGCCTCCTGAGAGAATAACAGCTCATTCCACTAGGGCTGTCTCCTCTTCTTGGGCTTTCAAGAATGAAGCTTCTTGCTTTAAAAAGGACTTTGTTTTTCAGTTTTATAAAGAGCTAGCTAACTATAATGAGCATATGTTTATTCTACTTTATATCTGTTCAGTTTTGATCTGTTATCTTAAAAGTAGTGTACTTTAAAACTATTTATAGGAGAAAATTGGGCTACATTGGTAAATAATAATTGGTTGAAACTTATGTATCACTCTAAACCTATTTTGGGTTGACTGTCCCATTAAAGTAGCATTCTGTAAAATTGATAGCTCATACAGAGTGTATACTAGCACACTTTGATAAGTTATATGCTTTTTCCTACTCTATTATCTTTCATTTACACAAGAAGGTCCAAAAGTGACCATTACATTGATAGTATGAAACAATAATATGTCGTAAGATTGCTTTGATAAAGCGGCAAAACTTGAGGTTTGAAACTAAGAAAAGAATACCAAAAGGGATGGCATCAATTTATTATTCCAGATATTTAAGGGACATGACAAAGCTATATATTCTTATGCTGTTAAAAATATATTACTTATCGATAAAAATTCCTATAGACATTAAAGGTGACTTCTGTAGAATAATGCTTTTTAAAAGACTTAAAACATATTATATTATATAACATTATTTTTTTTCTATAAATATTTCAGTATTTTAACCCTTATCTTAGCTCTCTTTAGCTTATTTGCTTTAGAGAGAAAGGGATTTTTAGTCATTAAAGACATTTTGTTTTTTGCCTGACAGAACAGCAACAGAATTTAAAGGGATATGAAATAAAAAAAATGTCTTTTGGGATTCAGACAGTTGAAGAGATACATAGGTAGGTGTCTGTAGAACTACATGGCAAGAAATAGAGCTGCTATATAGTGCTCCTGCTAATGTATAAAATTTTAACAAAACTGCTGCCATATAATGCTCTAGACACATCCTTTTCAACAAAATATACCAAGTGAACGAAGAAAATTCGGTAATATAAGTAAATTAGAAAGTTGATTTAATTGCATCCTCTATCTGATTCATGAAAGACAATTCTGGGTTTCATGTTCCTTTAATTAAAAACAAAAATGTAACAATGTAATTTTCTGTGAAACTATTAGAAAATTATTTTTTATGTATATAGAGAATACAACAGAAGTGACAAACAGAGTATTTCCTCTTCTGAACAATTATATATATATCTATTAACACCAAGGTCAACAGTAGTTTCATTTACATTTATATTACTAAAAGAAAATAACTTCATGGCATATATATTGGTGTCATTGTTTTTGCTCATCTTTTACAGCTTTACAGAAAAACTTTATCAACCCTGGGAGATCCCCAGAGAACATAAGCGGTTCACATTATCCTGTATTACCACCATATGAAACAGAATTCACATTTAAGGAACGGATGAAGAACATAGCAGATACTGAAAAGCTTTTTGATGAACTCACTCAAGAAAAGAGACAGGTAACTAATACAGATGATGTTGAATTTGTGTGTATATATACATTTTCAAATCTATAGACAGAGGAAATTGATGATTTAACATGAAAAGGTTTCAAGTTATTTTACTTCCATTGTTGTTGTTATATACATTTTAATTTCCATATTCATTTGTTTTAAATGTATTGTATTTTCTATCTACAGATAGAATCAGCTCTTAGTCGAACGCCTCGTTCTGGTGGTAGGATGAGCCTGCAAATGAAAGTTAATAAGGTAAACAAAACAAATGTTACTTTTGTCTTGTTTTCTTACAACAGAGAATAATATTGGACATTTGGTCTAATTTGAAACTTTATTTCAGTCTTCTATAAGGTTGATGAACTTTTTGATCTTCCAAACATGCCATATATGAAACGAAGAAAGGCAAATCCAAAGTTGTATTGAAGGAAGTTAAAATTAACTCTAGATGACATTGTCATGACATTGTTGCTAAAGATGTAGCAAAACGCATTTTCAGCACTGATTTTTTTTTAAAAATCCCCAGTTAAATTTTGAATTTTGCTTCCTTCATTTGAGAACTCAGTTTGTTGGTTTTCTTTTCAAATATATTTATGGTCTTTTTTTAAGCCTTCAAACCAGTCTTATGTGATGTGATTTGGATCAAGCGTCTTACAAGTCCTTTACACTACATTATGGATAAAGACTGCACAGTTTGAAGGGCCTCATTGCATTGTGCAGTGTGCTTTATGGATAATCAGGGCTGTGGATACATTTTCATGGCTGGAGCAGAAGAGCTTTCAGTGCTACTTTATTGGATGCATATTTCTTTCATACTCTGTATATATTATATTAAACTATTGTGTTTTTAGTCTAGTGCCTTCTTTGATTAGGTAGAAGCTGACAGAAGCTAATGAATGTTTCCTCGATATATGCCCCTCCCTTTCCTATTGCAACTTGTAGAGGGAGGCTGATGCAGTTTTTAGGTGATAGCAGAGAACATTCTCAGCTCCTACTTCACTTTTTACTACTTGCACATGCAGTTTCGATGTCAACTATTCAACTCCCAGTTTGTATTTAAACAGTATTCTTTATTAAACAGTGTGTCTAGCTAAACAGCTTACTTTACTATAGTTTTACCATAGAGCGGCTAAAGCTACTGCATTCTAAAGCTACTTGCACTGCTGCTACATAGTGATGAAGGCACAATCACACTCCTGTGCCTCCTATAGTATGCCCTTGTGAAAAGGGGTGTGTACTAAGCTGGACTTGCCGCATGCCACTTTATATTATACCCACTACAAAAACTAGATTATAGTTACATTTTTGGTTAAAATTATTTATATAGGAAATTAGTTGCTAGTTTAACTGCATATAATACTCAGATATCCAAAATACAAATGCTTTTTATTTTATTATAGTACTAATGTGTGACAAAAATTAAAACAGAATATCGTTTCTGGCCACTTCAAAAAGTCCGTCAAACTCTGCCCACTGATGACATCATGATCCGAGATGCATATGGCATCCAATAACAAAAGCATTACCTGTGGGATTTTGGCTGTAATGGTAAGTGTCAGAGCCGTGGATTGTACAAACATCTCATCCCACACATAATCACACCACTATTCAGTAGGCTGGCAACCCTATTCAGCAGAGTGCTCAGATGCAGCTCGGATCGTGATGTCATAAGTGAGCAGAGTTTTGCGGCCATTTCGAAGTGGTCAGAAACAATATTCTTCTTAAAATAACTGCTGCATGATATAGAAAGGAGTTCAGGAGGCCATTTGCAGAATAATCTAAGGTAAGACTTAAAGATGACTAAGATGTAGACTGCTCTATGTTTCACCTTGTTCTACGCTTTAGCACTCACTGGAAGGGTTAACTATTTTAGCACGTTTTTTTTTTGCTTGCCTTTTCTGGGATAAATCCCTATTATAGTGCTTCTGTAAACTAAGTGTGTGAGAAAGGCTCTCAGGACTAATAAAGGTGGTAGCATACGCTGATTTGGATTTAAATAATCTTCACAATTTACAGTAGATGTTGTAAGAGCTCTTAATTATTATGTGGACTCAACAAAGATTTCAGACTTTCTTTTTCTCTTCTTGTTAATTTTTTTCTAGTTCTTGCAAAGGTCTACTGCTGCAAATTTAGCTGCTTGGCCTAAAAGCCTTAACTCATAAGCTTTATTTTGGTTGCAGGGAAAGCTCCCCCTTAGCATATTACTGCTAATTCTAGAAGAGCAGTTGTCACTTATTTGGCCTTTAATAATAAGGCTTCTATTGTTCAGATATGGAGGCAGCTTCTTGGTTTCTTTTTCAAAGTTTTATCACGTTTGCGGAAAGTTCTTTAGGCCATAGTGCCTGAGTAGTTACGTCCTGACTTTTCTGTTTGTCCCTCTCTATTTCATGTTAATCTTGTAGACTTCACTTATTGGGTATAGATTCACACTCGTTAGGATTCGTGGACTCTCAACATCTGATGAATGAAATAAAATGTATGCTTACCTGATAAATTAATTTCTCTTGTTAAGTGTATCCAGTCCACGGATCATCCATTACTTGTGGGATATTCTCCTTCCCAACAGGAAGTTGCAAGAGGATCACCCACAGCAGAGCTGCTATATAGCTCCTCCCCTCACTGCCATATCCAGTCATTCTCTTGCAACTCTCAACAAAGACGGAGGTAGTAAGAGGAGAGTGGTGTATTATAGTTAGTTTTTTAACTTCAATCAAAAGTTTGTTATTTTCAAATGGTACCGGAGTGTACTGTTTTATCACAGACAGCATTAGAAGAAGAATCTGCCTGTGATTTCTATGATCTTAGCAGAAGTAACTAAGATCCACTGCCGTTCTCACATATTCTAAGGAGTGAGGTAACTTCAGAGGGGGAATGGCGTGCAGGTTTTCCTGCAATAAGGTATGTGCAGTTAACATATTTCTAGGGATGGAATTTGCTAGAAAAATGCTGCTGATACCGGATTAATGTAAGTAAAGCCTAAATGCAGTGATTTAATAGCGACTGGTATCAGGCTTATTAACAGAGATACATACTCTTATAAAAGTGTAATATAAAACGTTTGCTGGCATGTTAATCGTTTTTATATATGTTTGGTGACAAAACTTATTGGGGCCTAGTTTTTTTCCGCATGGCTGGCTTGATTTTTTGCCTAGAAACAGTTTCCTGAGGCTTTCCACTGTTGTAATATGAGTGGGAGGGGCCTATTTTAGCGTTTTTCTGCACAGCTAAAACTACAGACAGAGACATTCAGCTTCCTTCTGCATGATAAAGGACATCTCTGAAGGGCTCAAAAGGCTTCAAAAGTCGTGTTTGAGGAGGGTAACAACCACAGTAGACCTGTGGCAGTTGTTGTGACTGTGTTTAAAAACGTTTTTTGTCATTTATTATTCCGTTTTTGGTATTAAGGGGTTAATCATCCATTTGCAAGTGGGTGCAATGCTCTGCTAACTTGTTACATACACTGTAAACATTTCGTTAGTGTAACTGCCTTTTTTCACTGTTGTTTCAAATTTTGTCAAAATTTGTTTCTCTTAAAGGCACAGTAACGTTTTTTATATTGCTTGTTAACTTGGTTTAACGTGTTTTCCAAGCTTGCTAGTCTCATTGCTAGTCTGTATAAACATGTCTGACACAGAGGAAACTACTTGTTCAGGGCAGAGACTCACTCTTTTCCCCACCTCCTATATTTAGAAAAATGTTTCCAATAGATGCCACTACACGGGACTTATGGCAGACAGTCCCTAAGGTGGAGGGAGCAGTTTCTACTTTAGCAAAGCGTACCACTATCCCGGTTGAGGACAGTTGTGCTTTTTCCGATCCAATGGATAAAAAATTAGAGGGTTACCTTAAGAAAATGTTTATTCAACAAGGTTTTATTTTACAGCCCCTTGCATGCATTGCGCCTGTCACTGCTGTGGCGGCGTTCTGGTTTGAGGCCCTGGAAGAGGCCATCCATACAGCTCCATTCACTGAAATTATTGACAAGCTTAGAACTCTTAAGCTAGCTAACTCATTTGTTTCTGATGCCATTGTTCATTTGACTAAACTAACGGCTAAGAATTCCGGATTCGCCATCCAGGCGTGTAGGGCGCTATGGCTCAAATCCTGGTCAGCTGATGTGACTTCAAAGTCTAAATTACTCAACATTCCTTTTAAGGGGCAGACCTTATTCGGGCCTGGTTTGAAAGAAATTATTGCTGACATTACTGGAGGTAAGGGTCATACCCTTCCTCAGGACAGGGCCAAATCGAGGGCCAAACAGTCTAATTTTCGTGCCTTTCGAAATTTCAAGGCAGGTGCAGCATCAACTTCCTCTGCTTCAAAACAAGAGGGAACTTTTGCTCAATCCAAGCAGACCTGGAAACCTAACCAGTCCTGGAACAAGGGCAAGCAGGCCAGAAAGCCTGCTGCTGCCCAAAGACAGCATGAAGGAGCAGCCCCCTATCCGACAATGGATCTAGTAGGGGGCAGACTCTCTCTCTTCGCCCAGGCGTGGGCAAGAGATGTTCAGGATCCCTGGGCGTTGGAGATCATATCTCAGGGATATCTTCTGGACTTCAAAGCTTCTCCTCCACAAGGGAGATTTCACCTTTCAAGATTATCTGCAAACCAGATAAAGAAAGAGGCATTCCTAAGCTGTGTACAAGACCTCCTTGTAATGGGAGTGATCCATCCAGTTCCGCGGACGGAACAAGGACAGGGGTTTTATTCAAATCTGTTTGTGGTTCCCAAAAAAGAGGGAACCTTCAGAGCAATTTTGGATCTAAAGATCCTAAACAAATTCCTCAGAGTTCCGTCATTCAAGATGGAAACTATTCGAACCATTTTACCCATGATCCAAGAGGGTCAGTACATGACCACAGTGGACTTAAAGGATGCCTACCTTCACATTCCGATTCACAAGAATCATCATCGGTTCCTGAGGTTTGCCTTTCTAGACAGGCATTACCAATTTGTAGCTCTTCCATTCGGGTTGGCTACAGCCCCAAGAATTTTTACAAAGGTTCTGGGCTCACTCCTGGTGGTCCTAAGGCCGCGAGGCATAGCGGTGGCTCCTTACCTAGACGACATCCTGATACAGGCGTCAAGCTTTCAAATTGCCAAATCTCATACAGAGATAGTTCTGGCATTCCTGAGGTCGCATGGGTGGAAAGTGAACGAAGAAAAGAGTTCTCTATCTCCTCTCACAAGGGTTTCCTTCCTAGGGACTCTAATAGATTCTATAGAAATGAAAATTTACCTGACGGAGTCCAGGTTATCAAAACTTCTAAATGCTTGCCGTGTTCTTCACTCCATTCCGCGCCCCACGGTGGCTCAGTGCATGGAAGTAATCGGTTTAATGGTAGCGGCGATGGACACAGTGCCATTTGCGTGCCTGCATCTCAGACCGCTGGAATTATGCATGCTCAGTCAGTGGAATGGGGATTACACAGATTTGTCCCCTCTACTAAATCTGGATCAGGAAACCAGAGATTCTCTTCTCTGGTGGTTATCTCGGGTCCATCTGTCCAAGGGTATGACCTTTCGCAGACCAGATTGGACAATTGTAACAACAGTTTCCAGCCTTCTAGGCTGGGGTGCAGTCTGGAACTCCCTGAAGGCTCAGGGTTCATGGACTCAGGAGGAGAAACTCCTCCCAATAAATATTCTGGAGTTAAGAGCAATATTCAATGCTCTTCTAGCTTGGCCTCAGTTAGCAACACTGCGGTTCATCAGATTTCAGTCGGACAACATCACGACTGTGGCTTACATCAACCATCAAGGGGGAACCAGGAGTTCCCTAGCGATGTCAGAAGTCTCCAAGATAATTCACTGGGCAGAGACTCACTCGTGCCACCTGTCAGCGATCCATATCCCAGGTGTAGAGAACTGGGAGGCGGATTTTCTAAGTCGTCAGACTTTTCATCCGGGGGAGTGGGAACTCCATCCGGAGGTGTTTGCTCAATTGGTTCTCCGTTGGGGCAAACCAGAATTGGATCTCATGGCGTCTCGCCAGAACGCCAAGCTTCCTTGTTACGGATCCAGGTCCAGGGACCCAGAAGCTGCACTGATAGATGCTCTAGCAGCGCCTTGGTTCTTCAACCTGGCTTATGTGTTTCCACCGTTTCCTCTGCTCCCTCGTCTGATTGCCAAAATCAAACAGGAGAGAGCATCAGTGATATTGATAGCGCCTGCGTGGCCACGCAGGACCTGGTATGCAGACCTAGTGGACATGTCATCCTTTCCACCATGGACTCTGCCTCTGAGACAAGACCTTCTAATACAAGGTCCTTTCAATCATCCGAATCTACTTTCTCTGAGACTAACTGCATGGAGATTGAAGCTTGATCCTATCAAAGCGTGGCTTCTCCGAGTCAGTAATTGATACCTTAATACAGGCACGAAAACCTGTCACCAGGAAAATTTACCACAAGATATGGCGTAAATATCTTCATTGGTGTGAATCCAAGAATTACTCATGGAGTAGGGTTAGGATTCCTAGGATATTGTCCTTTCTCCAAGAGGGTTTTGACAAAGAATTATCAGCTAGTTCTTTAAAGGGACAGATTTCTGCTCTGTCTATTCTTTTACACAAACGTCTGGCAGAAGTTCCAGACGTTCAGGCATTTTGTCAGGCTTTAGTTAGAATTAAGCCTGTGTTTAAACCTGTTGCTCCTCCATGGAGCTTAAACTTGGTTCTTAAAGTTCTTCAAGGGGTTCCGTTTGAACCCCTTCATTCTATTGATATCAAACTTCTATCATGGAAAGTTCTCTTTCTGATGGCTATTTCCTCGGCTCGAAGAGTCTCGGAGTTATCTGCCTTACATTGTGATTCTCCTTATCTGATTTTTCATTCAGATAAAGTTGTTCTGCGTACAAAACCTGGGTTTTTACCTAAGGTGGTTTCTAACAAGAATATCAATCAAGAGATTGTTGTTCCATCATTATGTCCTAATCCTTCTTCAAAGATGGAACGTCTTTTGCATAATCTAGATGTAGTCCGTGCCTTGAAGTTTTACTTACAGGCTACTAAAGATTTTCGCCAAACATCTAACCTGTTTGTCGTTTACTCTGGACAGAGGAGAGGTCAAAAGGCCTTGGCAACCTCTCTTTCTTTTTGGCTTCGAAGTATAATCCGTTTAGCTTATGAGACTGCTGGACAGCAGCCTCCTGAAAGGATTACAGCTCATTCCACTAGAGCTTGGGCTTCCACCTGGGCCTTTAAAAATGAGGCCTCTGTTGAACAGATTTGCAAGGCTGCGACTTGGTCTTCGCTTCATACTTTTTCCAAATTTTCCAAATTTGATACTTTTGCTTCTTCGGAGGCTGTTTTTGGGAGAAAGGTTCTACAGGCAGTGGTTCCTTCCTTTTAAGTTCCTGCCTTGTCCCTCCCATCATCCGTGTACTTTAGCTTTGGCATTGGTATCCCACAAGTAATGGATGATCCGTGGACTGGATACACTTAACAAGAGAAAACATAATTTATGCTTACCTGATAAATTTATTTCTCTTGTAATGTATCCAGTCCACGGCCCGCCCTGTCCTTTTAAGGCAGGTCTAAATTTAATTAAGCTTCAGTCACCACTGCACCCTATGGTTTCTCCTTTCTCGGCTTGTTTCGGTCGAATGACTGGATATGGCAGTGAGGGGAGGAGCTATATAGCAGCTCTGCTGTGGGTGATCCTCTTGCAACTTCCTGTTGGGAAGGAGAATATCCCACAAGTAATGGATGATCCGTGGACTGGATACACTACAAGAGAAATAAATTTATCAGGTAAGCATAAATTATGTTTTCTTTCATGATGGTGAGAGTCCACAAGACCCGTCCTTTCTTTTCGTTCAGGTGACGGCAGTACTTCTTTTGCACTTATTTGCCCTGCTTTATCTTTTCTGCTTTTCTGTTTTCCTCTTCTTTTTGGCTATATGTATGACTGAGGATCATGGGAAGTGGGAGGGATTTTAAGTTCTGCTATGTTAGGGTGTCTTTTGTATCCTCCAATAGGTCAGAAGGGGAATTCACACATGATGACTCGTGGACTCTCACCATCATGAAAGAAATGTATTTATTAGGTAAGCATAAATTGTGTTTTTCTCTTGTTACGTGTGTTCAGTCCACGGGTCATCCATTACTTATTGGATATATTCTCCTTCCCAACAGGAAGTTGCAAGAGGATCACCCAAGCAGAGCTTCTATATAGCTCCACCCCTCACATGTCATATCCAGTCATTCTCTTGCAAGTCTCAACAAAGGAGGTTGTGAGAGGAGACAGGAGTAACATTCTTCAATCAAAAGTTTATTATTTTAAAATAGCACCGGAGTGTGCTGTTTGTTCTCTCAGGCAGTATTTAGAAGAATAATCTGCCTGCGTTTTTTCTATGATCTTAGCAGACGTAACTAAGATCCACTGGCTGTTCTCGCATATTCTGAGGAGTGGGGTACTTTCAGAGAAGGGAATAGCATGCGGGGTCCCATCAGTAGCTCAGTGCATGGAAGTAATCGGCTTAATGGTCGCGGCAATGGACATAGTGCCATTTGCGCGCCTGCATCTCAGACTGCTGCAATTATGCATGCTGAGTCAGTGGAATGGGGATTACTCAGATCTGTCCCCTTTACTAAATCTGTACCAGGAGACCAGAGATTCTCTTCTCTGGTGGTTGTCTCGGATTCATCTGTCCAAGGGAATGACTTTTCGCAGACCAGATTGGACGATTGTAACAACAGATGCCAGCCTGCTAGGCTGGGGCGCAGTCTAGAATTCCCTGAAGACTCAGGGATCATGGACTCAGGAGGAGAAACTCCTTCCAATAAACATTCTGGAATTAAGAGCGATATTCAATGCTCTTCTAGCTTGGCCTCAGTTAGCAACACTGAGGTTCATCAGATTTCAGTCGGACAACATCACGACTGTGGCTTACATCAATCATCAAGGGGGAACCAGGAGTTCCCTAGCGATGTTAGAAGTCTCAAAGATAATTCGCTGGGCAGAGTCTCACTCTTGCCATCTGTCAGCGATCTACATCCCAGGCGTGGAGAACTGGGAGGCGGACTTTCTAAGCCGCCAGACCTTTCACCCGGGGGAGTGGGAACTTCACCCGGAGGTATTTGCTCAACTGATTCTTCGTTGGGGCGAACCGGAACTGGATCTCATGGCTTCTCGCCAGAACGCCAAGCTTCCTTGTTACGGATCCAGGTCCAGGGACCCGGGAGCGGTGCTGGTAGATGCACTAGCAGCCCCTTGGATTTTCAACATGGCTTATGTGTTCCCACCGTTTCCGTTGCTGCCTCGTCTGATTGCCAGGATCAAACAGGAGAGAGCATCTGTGATTCTGATAGCGCCTGCGTGGCCACGCAGGACCTGGTATGCAGACCTAGTGGACATGTCGTCCTGTCCACCATGGTCTCTGCCTCTGAGGCAGGACCTTCTACTTCAGGGTCCTTTCAACCATCCAAGCCTAATTTCTCTGAGGCTGACTGCATGGAGATTGAACGCTTGATTCTCTCAAAGCGTGGTTTCTCGGAGTCGGTTATTGATACATTGATACAGGCTCGGAAACCGGTTACCAGAAAAATTTACCATAAGATATGGCGTAAATATTTACATTGGTGTGAATCCAAGAGTTACTCATGGAGTAAGGTTAGGATTCCTAGGATATTGTCTTTTCTACAAGAGGGTTTAGAAAAGGGTTTATCCGCTAGTTCGTTAAAGGGACAGATTTCTGCTCTGTCTATTCTTTTACACAAACGTCTGGCAGAGAATCCAGACGTTCAGGCTTTTTGTCAGGCTTTGACTAGGATTAAGCCTGTGTTTAAAACTGTTGCTCCTCCGTGGAGCTTAAACTTGGTTCTTAAAGTTCTTCAGGGTGTTCCGTTTGAACCCCTTCATTCCATTGATATTAAGCTTTTATCTTGGAAAGTTCTGTTTTTGATGGCTATTTCCTCGGCTCGAAGAGTCTCTGAGTTATCTGCCTTACATTGCGATTCTCCTTATCTGATTTTTCATTCAGACAAGGTAGTTTTGCGTACTAAACCTGGATTTTTACCTAAGGTTGTTTCTAATAGGAATATCAATCAGGAGATTGTTGTTCCATCATTATGTCCTAACCCTTCTTCAAAGAAGGAACGTCTTTTGCATAATCTGGACGTAGTCCGTGCCCTGAAGTTCTACTTACAGGCAACTAAGGATTTTCGGCAAACTTCTTCTCTGTTTGTCGTTTATTCTGGACAGAGGAGAGGTCAAAAGGCTTCGGCCGCCTCTCTCTCTTTTTGGCTTCGTAGCATAATACGTTTAGCCTATGAGACTGCTGGACAGCAGCCCCCTGAAAGAATTACAGCTCATTCCACTAGAGCTGTGGCTTCCACCTGGGCCTTTAAGAATGAGGCCTCTGTTGAACAGATTTCCAAGGCTGCAACTTGGTCTTCACTTCATACCTTTTCAAAATTTTACAAATTTGACACTTTTGCTTCTTCGGAGGCTGGTTTTGGGAGAAAGGTTCTACAGGCAGTGGTTCCTTCTGTTTAATATTCCTGCCTTGTCCCTCCCATCATCCGTGTACTTTAGCTTTGGTATTGGTATCCCATAAGTAATGGATGACCCGTGGACTGAACACACTTAACAAGAGAAAACATAATTTATGCTTACCTGATAAATGTATTTCTCTTGTAGTGTGTTCAGTCCACCGCCCGCCCTGTCTTTTTTTGAGGCAGTTCTAAATTTTAATTAAAACTCCAGTCACCACTGCACCCTATAGTTTCTCCTTTCTCGTCTTGTTTCGGTCGAATGACTGGATATGACATGTGAGGGGTGGAGCTATATAGCAGCTCTGCTTGGGTGATCCTCTTGCAACTTCCTGTTGGGAAGGAGAATATATCCCATATGTAATGGATGACCCGTGGACTGAACACACTACAAGAGAAATACATTTATCAGGTAAGCATAAATTATGTTATTTTCCAACAAATATTTGGAATCCTCCAGTAGACCAAACTTTGGTAGTTTTGCAACTTCATTTTTTAAGAATGACATCTCTACCTGACAGAGCGGTTAAAGGGACAAAAACCTGTAGCAAAAGTCTGTATACAAAATAAATGTTTTAAGTGTTTCTACTACCATTTTACTAGCAACAAGTTTTTCAAGTATTTTATATTAAAATCTAAAAAAGTATTCTGGTTAACTGTTTCACAAAACAGTGTCACAAAATACATCAAAATACATTACAGAAATATAGTTACACTCATAATAACACTGTCTAATAAAGATAAAATATTGCACAAAAAGTTATAAGGGCTCAAGGATATGATGTCTCAGGTGTTAGAAAAAAAGGCAGGCAAAGGACTTTAACATAGAAATACATACATATACATGTCTAAATATATATATATTTATATATATGTGTGTGTGTGTGTGCAGATGTATTTATAAGTTTATATATGTACTTACAGACATATATATGTGTTTTATATATATGTGTGTGTACAGATGTATTTATAAGTGTATATACAGGGAGTGCAGAATTATTAGGCAAGTTGTATTTTTGAGGATTAATTTTATTATTGAACAACAACCATGTTCTCAATGAACCCAAAAAACTCATTAATATCAAAGCTGAATAGTTTTGGAAGTAGTTTTTAGTTTGTTTTTAGTTATAGCTATTTTAGGGGGATATCTGTGTGTGCAGGTGACTATTACTGTGCATAATTATTAGGCAACTTAACAAAAAACAAATATATACCCATTTCAATTATTTATTTTTACCAGTGAAACCAATATAACATCTCAACATTCACAAATATACATTTCTGACATTCAAAAACAAAACAAAAACAAATCAGTGACCAATATAGCCACCTTTCTTTGCAAGGACACTCAAAAGCCTGCCATCCATGGATTCTGTCAGTGTTTTGATCTGTTCACCAACAACATTGCGTGCAGCAGCAACCACAGCCTCCCAGACACTGTTCAGAGAGGTGTACTGTTTTCCCTCCTTGTAAATCTCACATTTGATGATGGACCACAGGTTCTCAATGGGGTTCAGATCAGGTGAACAAGGAGGCCATGTCATTAGATTTTCTTCTTTTATACCCTTTCTTGCCAGCCATGCTGTGGAGTACTTGGACGCATGTGATGGAGCATTGTCCTGCATGAAAATCATGTTTTTCTTGAAGGATGCAGACTTCTTCCTGTACCACTGCTTGAAGAAGGTGTCTTCCAGAAACTGGCAGTAGGACTGGGAGTTGAGCTTGACTCCATCCTCAACCCGAAAAGGCCCCACAAGCTCATCTTTGATGATACCAGCCCAAACCAGTACTCCACCTCCACCTTGCTGGCGTCTGAGTCGGACTGGAGCTCTCTGCCCTTTACCAATCCAGCCACGGGCCCATCCATCTGGCCCATCAAGACTCACTCTCATTTCATCAGTCCATAAAACCTTAGAAAAATCAGTCTTGAGATATTTCTTGGCCCAGTCTTGACGTTTCAGCTTGTGTGTCTTGTTCAGTGGTGGTCGTCTTTCAGCCTTTCTTACCTTGGCCATGTCTCTGAGTATTGCACACCTTGTGCTTTTGGGCACTCCAGTAATGTTGCAGCTCTGAAATATGGCCAAACTGGTGGCAAGTGGCATATTGGCAGCTGCACGCTTGACTTTTCTCAGTTCATGGGCAGTTATTTTGCGCCTTTTTTCCACACGCTTCTTGGGACCCTGTTGACTATTTTGAATGAAACGCTTGATTGTTCGATGATCACGCTTCAGAAGCTTTGCAATTTTAAGAGTGCTGCATCCCTCTGCAAGATATCTAACTATTTTTGACTTTTCTGAGCCTGTCAAGTCCTTCTTTTGACCCATTTTGCCAAAGGAAAGGAAGTTGCCTAATAATTATGCACACCTGATATAGGGTGTTGATGTCATTAGACCACACCCCTTCTCATTACAGAGATGCACATCACCTAATATGCTTAATTGGTAGTAGGCTTTCGAGCCTATACAGCTTGGAGTAAGACAACATGCATAAAGAGGATGATGTGGTCAAAATACTCATTTGCCTAATAATTCTGCACACAGTGTATGTACTTACAGACATATATATGTGTTTTATATATATATATATATATATATATATATATATATATATATATATATATATATATGTTTGTGTGTGTGTGTTTTGGGTAAAGTCAGATACTGGGTAATCCTAGCATTGCCCGGATAAAACTGACATTACCCAAGCGGCTGTGGGTAAAGCCCGATGTAACATCCTAAATCTCCTCAGAGTGCATCGAGTCACTGCATCAAACATATACTGTATATGATACACTGTAATTCCCCAACTTCACTATCTGTTTTGCCTTCGCCTGGGGGGTTTGAGGGCGGTAACAAAAAACCTTTTTAAACCTCATTCCCCAAGGTTCACTTCGGCTGGATGCCAGAGGATCAGCGGGGAGTTTTCCTTGAACCCTTCAGGCGGAGGCAAAATAAATAGTGTAGATGGGGGAATTACATTACACTATAAATATTATCTCAGCAGTGTACTCCGATGTGTTAGATATAACCTAGGTTACAATATTAATTATACTCTATTTCAGTGGTAACCTCTAACGTATTATATATATTTACGTAACAATAATTCTAACTAAAATGTAATCTTTAATCCTTAGTTCTGATCAGTTAACTTTATATACACAATAATTATATTTACGTAGTAAATAGGGTATTAATTATGGCCAAATATATATGTCTATGCTGTTACAATATTCTATACAAGCAAGCTATAAAGATACTTCTGTAAATTAATCTTTATTCCAATCGAATCGCTTATTAAACACACCATAAATTATACCAGAACAATTTATAATTAGCCTCAACTCTAATTCAGTGCCAAAATATGGATCACTACTTACAATGTTTAATTTACTGCAACCAGAGAATATTTTAAAATGATCAACACAATAGCCAAGTTATGTGCAGTTCTTAAAAGATTTCATAATAAAATAAAACTGACTTATAAATATAAAAATATAAAATCTTTTCCTAGCAATAACAATAACTTAGCATCAATATAATTATTTCTAGATTACACAGGCCAATGGGACATCGATTTAAAATACAAAATACCCTTTTAAATCACCAGCTTCAATTTAACTATAGCTTTAGAACCTTGATTTAAAATATTAAAAATACAAAACAACCGTATACATTACCAAGTACCCATGTGAGAGTTCAGATTTTTCAATCCAATATAACCTTTTCACCGTTGTGTAAGAGAAGATGCACAAGTCTGGAAGTAATGTTAGGCCCAATTTTTGTCTTGCAAACCTTTGTGTATTTTCAATGCAGCAGTTTAAGTCAGTAAGTCAAATTAACCAGGATCAGCCAGCATCAGCCATTTTTTACTTTCTGTGCAAGGGTTTTTATCTCTCTGATAAACCCACCTCTTTTTCTAATCATTGGTGAAATTTTGGTTACGCTCTCATGGAAGCTTGTCTCTCATTGGCCCTTCGGAGCTAGTCCCTCATAGGCCCTTGGGGAATGCATGTCTTTTAACAGTCAACCCTTTTGGCTGTTATACCAGTTCTAGTCCATTAGGGTGCAGCAGACATAAAAAAACAGTTTCATTATCGAATACTGCTACTGAAAATATATATATTTTTAAAATGCATATTTAATATACTATATTTTCTAGTATTAATAACCTTATCTGGTCAACATATATGGGGTTGTTTAATACTACTGAAGATGGGCATATCAATACCAAACACGAGTATATTGATTTAGTATGTATTCCCATATATTCTAAATATTAGGTCTATGCATAACATTAAATCTATATAATATACCTACAACGAGAAAGAAGGGTGTACTAAGGCACTACTATTGTGGTGATACAGGAATGTTATTACCTCTCAATAAACCAGTTTAATCTTGTGGCTGGGTTATATAATAAAGAGAAAAGTGGGGTGCTATGTACTTTTATTTTTCAACTAGAGCAAGTCAGTATTGTACTGACAAAAATTGTACATCTAACCAGCACTCACATTCCTGTGAAAGAATTAGAAAGGATATGGACTTGAATGAGACTCCTCGGTGGAGTTTAGAGCTAGAATATTAACATTTAACTTTTATTTGAAGTTATTAAAATATATTACAAACACACAAAGACAAAAACTATTAAAATTATCATCTGCTGTGAAGATTGTTGCCTTTATTAAGTAAATCCTCAATAGGAATAGATGGGTAACAAGTAAATTGTGGGCTTTAGTGATAGGCTTCTCTAAGGCATAATAATTCTTGAATCAAATAATTAATGCTTTTTCCTAGGATATAAGTAAATTGTGTAGTAGTGTGGTTTTTCTTTTACTCAGATAATGATAGTCAAATATACTCCTATGGTTAGGGCACAATCACTGTTGCTACTATTACTCCTTTATTCTCATAGAGTTAGACAATTTATCTGAAGAGATGTTAGTTTTCATAATGTGACATACAGGTCCTTAGTTTACCCAGGTAAGTACAATTAGCCAATGGACCGCTAATAATAGGATTTATAGCTCTTATGCCTTTAATAGTAAAGAGGTATACCTTATTTGTCTAGTGTTGCAGGTAGTTTTGTTATTTTTCACGATCAGATAGGATTTATTTTATTGTTCCCCACTAGATGTCAGTATTGCACTATACAATAACCCTTTCGTTTGGGAAATGACATTCAGTGTGTAATTCGGGTAATCTGATTGACCAGGGTGCAGGGAACATATAAGAGAAAACTGGGGACACTGATGTGAATATATTAGTGGATTTACTGTTAGCCTTAATATTCAATTAGGAGTCTTAAGAGTCTTATTAGGACTCAATAACATTTGGCTTTCAATCAAAGGCAGACACAAAGAGAATAATTTGAAACTTTGTTTCAGCTATCACAGATCTTATAAATGGAACTAAAGGTTACATTGTAAGTTATAGAATAACTGTGTATGTTTGCATAGTATCACGTCTCATTTATAAGTTCAAGTTCCTTTAGAATCTGTATGGCACAATTTACTTTGCGGTTTAAAGCTTAGTGCTTGTATTATTATCTTTGGTTTCCTCCTAGATTAGATGACTGTAGCGTTTTTATTATTGCAAAAGTATCTGTGTGCACTGGTTTAAACTGTGTATTAACTCATAGTGTACCAAACACTCACTAAATGTTTTGATTCTTTATTCTACCAGTTAGGTAAATATTTTCTGTTGTAGATTATTGATTTATACCTTCATATTTCCTCAGATAGTAATATTATCGGTTCACACCATAGATCTATTAGTTATAAATAGGTACTTTTATCTGTCTATACCTTGGGTAATTCTGATGATAAAAACTGTCTGGTTTTGCCTTTATGGGGGTATCAGATTTACATCGGAGCACATATGTTACCGGCCTATACCTTGGGTGATTCAGATAAATATAATAATGATTACAGGGCTGTTTGTGTCTTTATGAGGGTATCGCTTATAAGTTAGGGCACACAAGTTACCAGCCTATACCTTGGGTAATACATATAAAAGTAATAGTAATTACAGGACTGGTTTTGCCTTTATGGGGGTATCGTATCTAAGTTAGAGCACACAGGTTACCGGCCTATACCTTGGGTAATTCAACTAAATGTAATAATAATTACAGGGCTGGTTTTGCCTTTATGAGGGTATCACTTATGAGTTAGAGCACACAGGTTACCGGCCTATACCTTGGGTAATTCAAAAAAAAATGTAATAATAATTACAGGGCTGGTTTTGCCTTTATGAGAGTATCACTTACAAGTTAGAGCACACAGGTTACCGGCCTATACCTTGATTAGAAGATCGAAATTTTATACTGTGCATACACCAGTTGTATAAGCTATTTTTCTAAGGTTCTTACCGGCCTATACCAAGTGAATAAAAATACTACGGTGAGATTTCTAATTTAGCAGGTTACCAATTAATACCTGTGAGAAGTTACCGCTAAATATAACAACTTGTTAACTTATTGGTAAAAATGCATATAAATACGGAGAGTGTGGGGATGGCAGTACGCCTTAATAATTTTAAGTTGTTAAATAACCCCTACACCTCCATTATCATTTAACAGCAGACAGGCTAAAATTTACAAAATTTTAGTACAAAAGTACAAAACTTGTACCATGTGATAGCAATCAGCAAATCACAAATGCATATACGCATAGTCTGTGAATTCTTGCACATGCTCAGTAGGATCTGGTGACTCAAAAATTGTAAATATAAAAGACTGTGCACATTTTTTTAATGGAAGTAAATTGAAAAGTTGTTTAAAATTTCATGCTGTAGGTTCCGGTGGAGGAGGAGCTACATGCAGGTGCTGCACAGGTGCTGCACAGGTGCTGCTTAGCTCGTCTCTCCAGTCACTGGGAAATTGGTGGAAGGCTCCCGCACCAGCTCCAGGCTTTGGGGCTATTCCCCTGACAGATACCGCAGATCTACTCCAGAACCTCGCAGTGGCACGCCATCCCACTGTGCTGAGCCCCTTTGCTGGCTAATTGGTACCCCTGACTACAGTTTGTGCCCACCGTCCATCTGGCTTTGGAAGCAATTTGAGGCTGTCGGTGCCTCAGCTGGTTGTTCCTGATCCTACTTTGTGGTCCCGCTACCCCTCTGAGGTCCAGCTCCCCCCCCCTCCGTGCGACTACCACCCCTGATTGAACTATCTCTACAACAACAACCCGCAGCTTTCTCAACTTACCTGTTGCCCCTTTGGTCTCGGCGGGTCTCGCCGCCCTGGGCCCGTCCCTCCCCCTCCCCCACCGGTGCTGCGCGGGAGGGAGTTGGACTCGGACGGGCTGCTGGATCTGGCGTGTGGGCGCCTCTTCGCCTCGCTGCCCGCTTGGAGCGGAGCTATCCTCTCCCCCCCCACCGGTGCTGCGTGGGGGGAGTTGCCTGTGTTCTCTGTTTGGGGCGGAGGAACTCTGGTCCTGCTGATCTCGACTAGTCCTGCGGCGGCTCGGAATCGGATGCCGCGGGTGGTAGGTGGACCAACAGCGCAGGAGGGGGTGAGTGAGTCTCTTCTAAAAAGTAGCGTGATATACACTGAACGGTAACGGTAAAAAACCGCAGAATTCACAAGAAGACACTGTTATTATGGAACAATGCTGAGGCGGGATAGTTGAACCTGACACATAGAACTGATGACTGCATAAATTGAAGGGGCATTATAAGAAATCTCTACTTAAATTAAATGGACATATATCTGAGTTGGGGCATTTTTGAAATATCTCAGACTGAGAACACTACAAATTCCAGTTTAATAGACTGCCTAACGATTTGACTAGATCCATGTTCATATATGTTACAAGAGGACATTTCTAACATAGTGTAACATTGAAACAAGATAGCAAATACAGTTTTGTAGTTAAGTCTAATTGATGCACGTTGGATTGAGAATACTACAAAACCTTAATTTAACAGGTTGTTTAATGCTGTAATCAAACTTCTGTCCTCATATGTTACTGGATTTGTTTTTCCTTCTTTCTCCTTCCACCTCTCTGCTTCCTTTCTTTTCCTACCTTTTTTGCCTAAAACATAGTGTAATAATACAGATGGTTGTATTCCTAATCTCATTATATGCTTAGTAATAGGGGTATAGGTAGTAACCCCTTACCCTGCAAAATAATTGCAGAAACTAATACAGCGCTAGATACATCACAGGGGTTAAAAAAAAAGGGGTGTTTAATTGAGATCCTGCACGGACCTAGAAAAAAGCTCTGCATATTACTACTGGCTCAAAAACAGATAGTCTCATACATCCATTTTTTTTCTTTTTTTACTTAAAAGACTGAAAGTCTTTGACCACATTATATTGAAGACTACTGATCTATAAGAAAACAAATACAAATTTAGCACTGGGTAATAACTGTGAGACCTAGATCTTTGAAAGGTCTCATCTTGTAGTTCCCCCTAACATCAAAATATTTGAAAGTACTAGGAATTTGCCCTTTTTTTTTTTTTTTCTTTTTTTTTTTTTTTTTTTTTTTGTTTGTTTTTCCCCTCTCTCCCCTCCCCCACTTAGACTCACAAACCACTTTACTCACACACTATAAATAAGATTCTCACACACACAGCTCTCAACCTTCAATCGGCTTACTCCTAGCACTCACTTCCTTGACTGTTTGTTTTTTTTTTTTTTTTTGTTTTTTTTTTTTTTTCTAAGGGGCCTTGTCTCATCCCACAAAACACTGCACTCTTTCCCTTTTCTCATAAAATTTGTACCACAATTGGATAAATCCAATTGAAAGTTATCACTTGAATTGGTGCAATTATAAGCACCTCACGGCTCAATCACGTTGCACGGGCCATTTACTAATCTCCCACTTTGTTTTTCCCCTCTCACATTCCCATCTTTTTCTTTTCCCCTAGGAATTTTTTTTTTTTTTTTTTTTTTTTCTTCTCCAATTTTCACAAACTAGTATATGGATAAATTCCTTGGCATTCCCTATAAAACACCTTCACCAGGAATGGCAGGTAGACAGAGAGATAAGAAATCCAGGAGCACACAGGACCCAGTGACTGACACTCAATTAATCCCAACAAGTACAGCTACATCTGAATTATTAAATGTCCAAAACTTAGTTGCCAATATCTCTGACGCTCTCTCTCCTAAATTCGATGCTCTAAGGATGGAGATTAAGCAGGATATTTCCTCCCTATCACAGGAAATTAGACAATTCTCCTCAAGAATGCAGGAGGTTGAACAGAGAGTATCAGATTTAGAAGATACAGTAGTAACACAAGGCACTAAGATGGATAGTATCAACAGCAGTAACCAAAAAATTCTTATGAGACTAGAAGATCTAGAAAACCGCAGTAGAAGAAACAACATTAGAATAATAGGCCTCCCAGAGGAGAAACAATATGAGGACTTAGCTTTTTTTGTTTCTGATACACTTAAGACAGCCCTCAAACTCCCACCCTTGTATAATAACATCCTGGTAGAGCGGGCCCATAGACTGGGTCCAGTACAGTCAGCCCAAAATCTCAGTAGGCCTAGACCTGTCATCATAAGACTATTGAATTACCAAGATAAAGTCTCTATTCTTCAATATTATCGTAAAACACAACCCCTTATCATTAATGGAGCTAAGATTCTCATATTTCAGGATTTCTCGGCTGAGACAGCCTCTAGGAGAAGAGATCTGGCACCTACATGCACTAAACTCATAAACGCTGGAATAAATGCAACTATATTATATCCAGCTAAATTAAAAGCAACTGTTAATGGAACAGTACATTTCTTTCTGGAGGCACACGCAGCCGAGAAGTTCTTCTCCTCTCTAAATTTATCAGCAACAGAGAATGCGGTCCCCACTTAGCCAGCATGGGCCTAACAATTTGGGATTGCCCCCACCCTGGGATTCATGGGGCAAATAGAGGTCATGTTAGGTATTACTCCCCCTCCCTTTTTTTTTTTTTTTTTTTTTTTTTTACCCCCCCTCTCCTCATCTCTCTCATTACCTCCTTAAGCCACAGGCACCATTAATGATACAGAGAAATAGAAAAATTTAGGATAGTTTCATGGAATGTTGGAGGGATCTCCACCCCAATCAAACGGAAAACCATATTGACGCATCTAAGGAAATCCCAGGCTGACATAGGATTAATTCAAGAAACTCATCTTAATTCAGAAGAATCTAACAAACTCAAATCCTCATGGGTTAGAGAGGTATATTTTTCGCCAAGCATAGGAAAAAAAAGGGGAGTGGCAATTTTAATAGGGAAAAGAGCTCATCTTGAGGTGACTCACTGCGAACCCGACCCGGAGGGTAGATATGTCCTGTTGAAGGTAAAAATCGCCCAGGAAATCTATACAATTTGTAATATTTATGGCCCCAATACTTTTGATCCAGAATTCTGGAATAGAACTCAAACTAAGCTTCTTCTCTATAATCAGGGACTTCTAATCATAGGTGGCGACTTCAACATGGCACCGCATTGTCCGCTAGATAGACTTAGAGAAGCCATGAAGCAGAAAAAACAGAAAAAGGATAATTTAGAATTTAAAATGATTAAGAAAATAAAGCAGAATCTAGCACTATATGATATCTGGAGAAGCCAGAACCCTGACACACAGGAATTCACATGCCTTTCAAAGGCGCATAAAACCCTGTCTCGAATAGATCTATTCCTTGTGGATGAGCGACTGGGCGCTCTAAGAGCACATGCAGGTATTGCCCCTATATTGTTATCAGATCATGCTCCTATTAATCTAGACATTAATCTTGAACATCCAAGATTTAAATCCTCGCGTTTCTATTTCCCTTATTACCTAACAACGGACATGAAGTTTAAAACTCACCTCAGATCTAAATTTGAGGAATACCTCCACTTTAACTTAGAATACATCGATCATCCAGAATTATTCTGGGAAGCCGCTAAAGCGGTGCTTAGGGGTGAAATCTTAGCGTATAACATAACCCTGACTAAAAAACTGAAGGTAAGGGATAGTGAGATACAAAAAGCACTAACCAATGCGTACAATAAATTTATGCTACATAAGAACCCATTAAACTGGTCGAAATATGTGCAAGCTAAGGAAGCCCGGGACACATTTGTTTTAACTCGACAAACACAAAAGGAGTTAAAAATCCAGGCTAAATTATACAGATTTGGGAACAAATCTGGAAAGATGCTGGCCAGAATGACCAGCAATGAGAAAAAGCAATCTCATATAGAAGAAATTCATGAGAAGGGTGAGCAAATTTTAAACCCAGACAAAATTACATCTATACTGGTGAAATATTATCAAGATTTATACTCATGTAAAGGTTACGACCATGACAAGGCAGTGGAATTCTGGAATAAGATTGAAAATCCAATACTGGTGGATGATGATATTAGTAGGCTCAACTCCCCTATATCAGCGCAAGAAGTGTCCGAAGCAATTGCAGGGCTATCTACAAATAAGGCAGCTGGTCCGGACGGCCTACCTAGTGAATTCTACAAAATACTATCTCCAGAAATCTCCCCGTATTTAATAAATCTATATAATGATTTTTACATGAATGGCAAATCACCTACATCTGCATTTTCTGCATCTTACACGACCTTGATTCTTAAGGAAGGGAAGGACCCAAGGCTCAAAGAATCTTATAGGCCAATAGCTTTACTTAATTCAGACTACAAGATCCTCACCTCCATCTTAGCAGCTAGATTACAGCAAATACTACCACAGGTGATCCATCCAGATCAAGCTGGCTTCTTGAATGGACGAAATTCCTCGGCAAAAATAAGGGAGGTAATACTTACACTAGAATATCTTGAAAGGGCCGCTCGGACGGGAGGGGGGAGAGGGGAGACGCTCGTAGTACCAGATATGGCTATTCTTTCTATTGATGCAGAAAAAGCGTTTGATTCTGTTACCTTCAGGCATCTCAATACGTCCATGATAAAATTTGGAATCAAGGGCAAATTCCCCAAATTCGTGGAGAATCTTTATAAAAATTCAGCTACACGGTTGATTATTAATGGCGGCATATCTTCATCTATAACTCTTGAAAGGGGAACCCGTCAGGGGTGTCCGCTCTCCCCCCTCCTGCTCAATGTGGCCATTGAGCCCTTAGCAATTATGATACGGCAAAATCTAGAAGGAATAAAGGTCTCAAATCATGAGATGAAAATTGGTTTATACGCAGACGATGTACTTGTCTACATATCAAATACTAAAATCAATATTCCAAAACTTATGCATATAATAGATCACTTTGGATCCTTCTCAGGATATAAAATAAACCCATCTAAGTCAGAAATTCACTGGATCTGCAGGGATAAAAACTCCTGTACAGATAACCCCTTTAAAAGTATAACAGATTCATTTAAATATCTAGGAATAAACATTCCAGTGAACTCCGAAAAGTTATATGAATTTAATATACCCCCTATCATTAGGCAAATTAAAGAGAAATTGAGAACCTGGCAGACACTGCCTCTCTCAATTTCGGGCCGAGTGGCATTATTTAAAATGATTCTCCTCCCCAAATTGCTATATATACTTATGAATGTCCCAGTGATTCTTTTTGAGAGGGATGTAAGACTGATCAATAGCTTAATTAGTCAATTCATATGGCAAGGGAAAAAAGCGCGAATCTCCCTTAATAAACTTTTTCTTCCAGGTGATCTGGGTGGCATGGCACTCCCAGACATTAGACTATACAATCTTATCTCTTTGGCACGAATAGCAAGTGACTGGATCCTATCTAAGGATTATATCTTAAATAATCAGCTTGAAATAAATATCTGTGATCCTTATTTACCCGTAGCACTTCTACACTCCCCTCCCAAAGAGTTACCTGCAGAAATTAAACGACTTAAATCGATTTCTAATCCTATTAAAGCCTGGTGGAAATTATCAAAACTTCTGCCTTATAATCCCAAGATTTCAAACTACCTCACCTTGATCGGGAATCCAAAATTTCAGCCTGGTCTGCAATCTGAGGTCTTTAATAGATGGCACAAGAATGGGTTAAATAAGTTGATCTTCTTGATAGACGATGATAGGAAGACTATTAAAACATTTGAAAAGCTAAAAGGAGAATATAATTTACCTAATAAAGATTTTTTTGCATACCTGCAGATTAGGCATTTTCTCTTGGAAACAACTAGAGAGACAGGGTGGTGCTGGAAATTAGGCAAACTTGAAAATTGGCTTACTTCTATCAAGGTGAACCGGATGACTATTACAGTCTGCTATCATCTCTTAAACATTAGTAGGGGCAACCAGAACCTAGTAAGGCTTGCCTTAACATGGACCTCATTGTCAGAATGGAACAGGGTCGACTTGAACACAATCCAGCAATCTATAAGTAAAGTAAAAAAAATAACACTATCAGCTACCTGGCGGGAAGCACATATTAAAATCCTTCACAGGGCATACTTCACTCCGGCAATGGGTCGTAGGGTTCATAACTCAGGCTTTGACAAATGCCCTAAATGTTCACTCCCTGCAGCTGACATAGAACATATGTTCTGGTTTTGCCCAAAAGTGAGAACTATCTGGTGCAAGTTAGAATATTGGCTAAATAAGGTGTTGAAAATCCCTCCTGTAATCTTTACCCCACATCAAATTATATTCTGTATAGACAATCAAACCAAATGTCACCCTAATGATAAATTAATATCTATCTCTATATTAGCTACTAGATACCTAATATGTAAAAAATGGAAAATGCGCTCAGTACCTAGTGTGTCCGAAATCCAGAACTGCTTAAAAAAACAATGTCTTCTAGAGCAAAAGGACACAGACATAAATAATGAAGATGATATAAGAAATTTCTTTAACAAATGGGCAGCATATATTAAATCACTCCCTGAAAATGAAAAGGAATATATGATCTTCCCTTTCCAAAACTCTGAATTAGTATTGTTGGGCATATGGTAGACAGGAGGTTGGGAGAGATGAGAGAGAGGTGCTTGTTATTCCCCCCCCCCCTTTTTTTTTTTTTTTTTTTTTTTTTTTTTTTGTGAGTTGACTTGCTTTATTATTTTACCCCTGTTTTTTCCTTGTTTTTTTATATAAAATTAGAAAATAGAACTATAAATAATGAATTTTCCAGATATAGAGATACAGGTTAGAGACTGAGGAGGGAGGGCGTATTAAACCTTACTTATTTTAATTTTTTCTTATTTTTTGGTATGTGTTTTTGCTTAGTGTTATAAAAAACTTAAAAAATAACAGTGAAAGGTATAAGAAGACAGTAAGAAGTGCCTGCTTGGCCATAGATTTATGTTGAAATATTGCTGAGAGAATGAATTAATGTTCTATCTCTATGTGTAATTCAATTTTTATAATCTAGCAGAAAAATGTGAATTCATTATATTTTATTTTGTACATCGCTACCCTGTAATGCAACTGTCTTGATAATGCCGTTATACTGTTGAAACTTAAATAAATGATTTAAAAATTTCATGCTGTATCTGAATCATGAAAATTTAATTTAACCTGAGTGTCCCTTTAATTGAGTTATTTAGAAATACATCAAAGTGCAGTCTGTATATTGAGTGTAGAGAGGGGGTCTGGGCTGAAAGGTCTGATTTCAGGTCAAATGACACATACAGTACAGAAATTATATTTAAAGTAGTTTCATATATAGATGAATCAATCAGCTTGATATCTATGCATCATAGCTTCCAATGATATTTCACCTTTTACATGATACACAGCCGATTGGGTAATGTCCATTTTATCCTGGTAATCCTAGGATTACCCGGATTCCTGACTTTACCTGTAACATATATATATATATATATATATATATATATATATATATATATATATATATATATATATATATATATATATATATATAAGTGCATTGGAGCCCTTTGCAGTCAAGTAGATGAAAACATGAAAAAGCATATTTATGCAATATTCATATTTAATAAAGTGTTATACTGTGTATTTACTGCAAATATTTAACTTTCCACTGTTTTGCAAAAAGCAGAATATATATATATACAGTAGATATATAGGGCTAGATTACAAGTGGCGCAATATTTTTTCCCCCACAATCTCAAAAAACTATGCTAGAGTTAAGATTTTTGCGCTAGTCGGGTTGCGCTCGTATTACAAGTAAAAAAAGAAAACTTACTTTGCGCAAGCGCTAACCCGTCTAGCGAAAAAAAATCTGAACTCAAAATATTGCGTGTGTGTTCATGTATTCCCCTATGGAAGTCAGTGGGGGAAAAAACCTAACACCTCTCTCGCACAAACACCATGACATATTCTCATTAGCGCAAACCCGATATGTAGTTATAAATTTCCTTCTAATGGCACTAGATGAGCGGAGGCCACCACACGTTGTGTTATGTATTCTCATACATATTCTGAAAGCTCTGGGAGACATTGAGACACTGCTCTGATTGCACTCCTAGGTAGTGCAGACTTTGCTGTGTGTCTGTCCTCGTATCTGTAATGCCATTTTATTTGCACTGTCATTTTTGGGGATTAGTGATTATCAGGGGCAGTTACACCATGTTTACTTGTGTCTCCTGTAAGGAACTGGTTTATTTATTTAGATGTAGCGCCTTTTTTTTCTCTGCTGTGATGTAGCGTGGACTCTCGGCTTTTCCCGTCTCAGGCAGCCTTGCTTGGCGTGCTCCTGCTGATTGGTCCCTTATGGTGTGCCACGAGATTGCTCTCAGCACTAATGTGAATGCAGTGTTGTTTACCTCTGACAGCCAGGTTAGATCGGATTGTTCAAGCCCTGAGCGAGTACATTCATAGGGTTTAACAATCTAGTTTATTAGAGCTCAATATTGGAATTACTGTGTCCCTGTTATACAGACATTATCTGTTTTTGCTGCCATCTAGTGGTACATTAATTTTCTAGTTCATTCGTTATGTGAGCCGGTATGATGTTTATTACGGCTCAACCTGACAGTCCTGAATGTATTGGTATATGTGTCTCATTTTTTCTCTACTTTAAGGTAGAGGAATATTTCAGTCCAATTTTGCATTAGCAACTCCTTATTTGTTATCCTTATGTAGGAAATAATATGTACATTGCTCCAAATAGTTTAATATGAGATGTCTGTTTAGCCTTGCAGAGGCTTCCTAATCTTTTTTATAGATTATAATCCCTATTTAAAGGGACATAAAACCCAATTTTTTTTATTTCATGATTTAGATAGAACATAACATTTTAAACAACTTTATAATTTACTTCTATTATCATATTTTCATTGTTTTCTTGTTATCCATTGTTGAAAAGCAGAGCTGTAAGCTCAAGAGTGTGCACGTGTCTGCAGCACTATAGCAACAATGTTTTGCAACAATGTTATACATTAGCAGAAGCACTAGATGGCAGCACTGTCCTGTCATCTACTGCTTCAGGCATGTGTACACTACCTACCTAGGTATCTCTTCAACAAAGAATAACATGAGAATAAAATCAATTTGATAAAAGAAGTAAATTGGAAAGTTTTCTTTTAAACAGTTTTTTATTGAGGTTGTTATGTGATACAACATTAAAGGAAATACAGAGTTTGTCAGGCATATAATAAAGAAATGTACATTGACTTCTCAGATGAGAATATTAATGCTCACAGGCAAATGTATGTTTTGCTAATAACAATATAACAGACCATAGGATAGGAGACCTAAAGAGATCTAGGCTGTGTAATAATTAACTAATATATAATTGCACATATATAGTTCACAAGCTCCATAGGTCTCAATTACACAAAGGGCGGTAAAGCAAGAATAATTACCTGTGCATGAAAAGTGTAAAACTACATATTCTTTATAACAATAGATATCTGAAATAGAAGTGAGAATATAAAAGAACTGGACAAACAAATGGAATCTCGTTTCTCCAACATTGGTGTGTCCGGTCCACGGCGTCATCCATAACTTGTGGGAATATCTCTTCCCCAACAGGAAATGGCAAAGAGTACAGTAAAAGCTGTCCATATAGTCCCTCCTAGGCTCCGCCCACCCCAGTCATTCTCTTTGCCGTTGCACAGGCAGCATCTCCACGGAGATGGTGAAGAGTATGTGGTGATTAGTTGTAGTTTTTTATTCTACTATCAAGAGTTTGTTATTTTAAAATAGTGCTGGTATGTACTATTTACTCTGAAACAGAAAAAGATGAAGAGTTCTGTTTGTGAGAGGAATATGATTTTAGCAGCAGTAACTAAAATCGTTTGCTGTTTCCACATAGGACTGTTGAGATGAAATAACTTCAGTTGGGGGAAACAGTTAGCAGACTTTTCTGCTTAAGGTATGACTAGCCATTTTTCTAACAAGACTGTGTAATGCTGGAAGGCTGTCATTTCCCATCATGGGGACCGGTAAGCCATTTTCTTAGTCTAAAACAAATAGAATAAAGGGCTTAATGTGGGCTATAAAACTGGTAGACATTTTTATGGGCAAGATCGATTGCTTTATTTGGGCATTTTATAAAGATTGATGTTGATATTCACACTTATAAAATTTGGGGAACTTTTTTTTAACGTCAGGCACTGCTTTAGACACCTTTTCAGTCAGGAAGGGCCTTCCCTGTAGTAGGCTGAGCCTCATTTTCGCGCCATTACTGAGCAGTTTCTTTTGAGAGCAGAACATGCAGCTGCATGTGTGTGGGTCTGAAAGTATTTGAAAAGGTTCCTAGAAGGCTTCATTTGGTATTGTATACCCCCTGGGTTTGGTAAAGTCGCAGCAAAGGCTGTAGCTGGGACTGTAGAGGGGTTAAAACTTTAACCTTCTCCGGTTTCTTCATTTTAAGGGATAAAGGTCTCAAATTTGGGGTGCAATGCTTTGAATGCTTTAAGACACTGTGGTGAAAATTTGGTTAAATTTGAACAATTCCTTCATAGTTTTTCACATATTCAGTAATAAAGTGTGCACTGTTTAAAATTTAAAGAGACAGTAACGGTTTTGTTTAAAAACGTTTTTTGTACTTTATTGACATGTTTAAGCCTGTTTAACATGTCTGTGCCTTCAGATAAGCTATGTTCTGTATGTATGGAAGCCAAGGTGTCTCCCCCTTCAAAATTGTGTGATAATTGTGCCATAGCGTCCAAACAAAGTAAGGACAGTACTGCCACAGATAGTAAAGTTGCCCAAGATGATTCATCAGATGAAGGGAGTAGACATAGTTCTACATCATCTCCCTCTGTGTCTACACCAGTTTTGCCCACGCAGGAGGCCCCTAGTACTTCTAGCGCGCCAATGCTTATTACTATGCAACAATTGACGGCAGTAATGGATAACTCCATAGCAAATATTTTATCCAAAATGCCTGCATATCAGAGAAAGCGCGATTGCTCTGTCTTAAACACTGTAGAGCAGGAGGGCGCTGATGATAATTGCTCTGTCATACCCTCACACCAATCTGAAGGGGCCATGAGGGAGGTTTTGTCAGATGGGGAAATTTCAGATTCAATAGAATTTCTCAACAGGCAGAACCTGATGTTGTGACATTTAAATTTAAATTAGAGCATCTCCGCGCACTGCTTAAGGAGGTGTTATCTACTCTGGATGATTGTGACAACCTGGTCATTCCAGAAAAATTGTGCAAGATGGACAAGTTCCTAGAGGTTCCGGTGCACCCCGACTATGGCGGACATAGTGAATAAGGAGTGGGAGAAGCCCGGCATACCTTTTGTTCCCCCTCCTATATTTAAGAAATTATTTCCTATGGTCGACCCCAGAAAGCACTTATGGCAGACAGTCCCTAAGGTCGAGGGGGCAGTTTCTACACTAGCCAAGCGCACTACTATTCCTATATTGTGCTTTCGAAGATCCTATGGATAAAAAATTGGAGGGTTTGCTTAAAAAGATTTTTGTACAGCAAGGTTACCTCCTGCAACCTATTTCGTGCATTATTCCTGTCACTACAGCAGCGTGGTTCTGGTTCGAAGAACTAGGAAAGTCGCTCAGTAGAGAGACTCCGTATGAGGAGGTTATGGACAGGGTTCACGCACTTAAGTTAGCTAATTCCTTTATTTTAGATGCCGCTTTGCAGTTAGCTAGATTAGCGGCGAAAAATTCTGGGTTTGCAATTGTGGCGCGCAGAGCGCTCTGGCTAAAGTCTTGGTCAGCGGATGTATCTTCCAAGACAAAATTGCTTAATATCCCTTTCAAGGGTAAAACTCTTTTTGGGCCAGAATTGAAAGAGATTATCTCAGACATCACTGGGGGTAAGGGCCACGCCCTCCCACAAGATAGGCCTTTCAAAGCCAAGAATAAATCTAATTTTCGTTCCTTTCGCAATTTCAGGAACGGACCGGCCTCCAACTCTGCAGCTTCTAGACAAGAGGGTAATGCTTCGCAAACCAAACCAGCTTGGAAACCGATGCAAGGGTAAGCAGGCCAAGAAACCTGCTGCTGCTGCTAACAAGACAGCATGACGGAGTAGCCCCCGATCCGGGACCGGATCTAGTAGGGGGCAGACTCTCTCTTCGCTCAGGCTTGGGCAAGAGATGTTCAGGATCCCTGGGCACTAGAAATAGTTTCTCAGGGTTATCTTCTGGAATTCAAGGAACTACCCCCAAGGGGAAGGTTCCACATGTCTCACTTATCCTCAAACCAAATAAAGAGACAGGCATTCTTACATTGTGTAGAAGACCTGTTAAAAATGGGAGTGATACACCCAGTTCCAACCGTGGAACAAGGAATGGGGTTTTACTCAAATCTGTTTGTGGTTCCCAAAAAAGAGGGAACTTTCAGACCAATTCTGGATTTAAAGATCCTAAACAAATTTCTCAGAGTGCCATCGTTCAAAATGGAAACCATTCGAACGATTTTACCTACAATCCAGGAGGGTCAATTTATGACTACCGTGGATCTAAAGGATGCGTATCTACATATTCCTATCCACAAAGATCATCATCAGTTCCTAAGGTTTGCCTTTCTGGACAAACATTACCAGTTTGTGGCTCTCCCATTCGGGCTAGCCACTGTTCCAAGGATTTTCACAAAGGTACTCGGGTCCCTTCTAGCGGTCCTAAGACCAAGGGGCATTGCAGTGGCACCTTACTTGGACGACATTCTGATACAAGCGTCGTCTCTTTCAAAGGCAAAGGCTCACACAGACATCGTTCTGGCCTTTCTCAGATCTCACGGATGGAAAGTGAACATAGAAAAAAGTTCCCTGTCTCCGTCGACAAGAGTAACTTTCTTGGGGACAATAATAGATTCTTTAGAAATGAAGATTTTCCTGACAGATGTCAGAAAGTCAAAGCTTCTAAACGCTTGTCTAGTTCTTCACTCTATTCTACGGCCTTCCATAGCTCAGTGCATGGAAATAGTAGGGTTGATGGTTGCAGCTCAACTGTGCATGCTCAAACAGTGGAATGGGGACTATACAGACTTGTCCCCAGTGATTCAAGTAGATCAGAAGACCAGAGACTCACTCCGTTGGTGGCTGACCCAGGATCACCTGTCCCAGGTAATGAGCTTCCGCAGACCAGAGTGGGTCATTGTCACGACCGACGCCAGTCTATTAGGCTGGGGCGCGGTCTGGGACTCCCTGAAAACTCAGGGCCTATGGTCTCGGGAAGAGTCTCTTCTCCCGATAAACATTCTGGAACTGAGAGCGATATTCAATGCTCTCCAGGCTTGGCCACAACTAGCAAAGGCCAGATTCATAAGATTCCAATCAGACAACATGACGACTGTTGCTTACATCAATCATCAGGGGGGAACAAGGAGTTCCCTGGCGATGAGAGAAGTGACCAAAAGCATAAAATGGGTGGAGGATCACTCCATCCCAGGAGTGGAAAACTGGGAGGCGGATTATCTGAGTCGTCAGACATTCCATCCGGGGGAGTGGGAACTCCACCCGGAGATCTTTGCCCAGTTGACTCAATTGTGGGGCATTCCAGACATGGATCTAATGGCGTCTCGTCAGAACTTCAAGGTTCCTTGCTACGGGTCCAGATCCAGGGATCCCAAGGCGACTCTATTGGATGCATTAGTAGCGCCTTGGACCTTCAACCTAGCTTATGTGTTTCCACCGTTTCCTCTCAATCCCAGGCTGGTAGCCAGGATCAAGCAGGAGAGGGCCTTGGTGATCTTGATAGCTCCTGCGTGGCCACGCAGGACTTGGTATGCAGACCTGGTGAATATGTCATCGGCTCCACCATGGAAGCTACCTTTGAGACAGGATCTTCTAGTACAAGGTCCATTCGAACATCCAAATCTAGTTTCCCTTCAGCTAACGGCTTGGAAATTGAACGCTTGATTTTATCTAAGCGTGGGTTTTCGGATTCTGTAATAGATACTCTGATACAAGCCAGAAAACCTGTAACTAGGAAGATTTACCATAAAATATAGAAAAGATATATCTGTTGGTGTGAATCCAAGGGATTCTCATGGAGTAAGATCAAAATTCCTAGGATCCTTTCTTTTCTCCAAGAAGGTTTGGATAAGGGATTGTCAGCGAGTTCTCTAAAGGGACAGATTTCTGCTTTATCTGTCTTATTACACAAACGACTGGCAGCTGTGCCTGATGTTCAAGCTTTTGTTCAGGCTTTGGTCAGGATCAAGCCTGTTTACAGACCTTTGACTCCTCCCTGGAGTCTGAATTTAGTTCTTTCAGTTCTTCAAGGGGTTCCGTTTGAACCTCTACATTCCATAGATATCAAGTTGTTATCTTGGAAAGTTCGTTTTTTGGTTGCTATCTATTCTGCTAGAAGAGTTTCTGAATTATCTGCTCTGCAGTGTAATCCGCCCTATCTGGTGTTCCATTCAGATAAGGTTGTTTTGCGTACTAAACCTGGTTTCCTTCCAAAGGTTGTTTCCAACAAGAATATTAACCAGGAAATAGTTGTGCCTTCTTTGTGTCCGAATCCAGTTTCAAAGAAGGAACGTTTGTTACACAATCTAGATGTAGTTTGTGCTTTAAAGTTCTATTTAGAAGCTACAAAGGATTTCAGACAAACGTCTTCTCTGTTTGTCGTTTATTCTGGCAAGAGGAGAGGTCAAAAAGCTACTGCTACCTCTCTTTCCTTTTGGCTGAAAAGCATCATCCGATTGGCTTACGAGACTGCCGGACGGCAGCCTCCTGAACGCATCACAGCTCACTCTACTAGGGCTGTGGCTTCCACATGGGCCTTCAAGAACGAGGCTTCTGTTGATCAGATATGTAAGGCAGCGACTTGGTCTTCCCTGCACACTTTTGCCAAATTCTACAAATTTGATACTTTTGCTTCTTCGGAGGCTATTTTTGGGAGAAAGGTTTTGCAAGCCGTGGTGCCTTCCGTTTAGGCAACCTGATTGGCTCCCTCCCTTCATCCGTGTCCTAAAGCTTTGGTATTGGTTCCCACAAGTTATGGATGACGCCGTGGACCGGACACACCAATGTTGGAGAAAACAGAATTTATGCTTACCTGATCAATTACTTTCTCCAACAGTGTGTCCGGTCCACGGCCCACCCTGTTTTTTTTTTTTTTAATCAGGTTTGATGAATTTATTTCTTTAACTACAGTCACCACGGCACCTTATAGTTTCTCCTGTTTTTTCTCCTGTCCGTCGGTCGGATGACTGGGGTGGGCGGAGCCTAGGAGGGACTATATGGACAGCTTTTGCTGTACTCTTTGCCATTTCCTGTTGGGGAAGAGATATTCCCACAAGTTATGGATGACGCCGTGGACCGGACACACCGTTGGAGAAAGTAATTTATCAGGTAAGCATAAATTCTGTTTTTTCTTTTAGTATAAAAAATACGAAGTAACTGCTATGTTGGTCACTATTGGGCCAAATGTATCGTAATTGCTGTATCAAATGGTAGACTATCGTTGTGTAAGATATTACGGAAAGCGGTACAGTGGACAAAAGCCGCTTGTATAATAAAAGGGGAAGGGGGGGCGTGTCCTACTAATTCCAAAATAGAGATCTTCTAAAGAATATGATGATCAATGCTAGGTCAGGTTTTATAAACATCTTAGGCTTTGTGAAAGTTAGGTCAAGTGTGCGAATGCAAGTGAGTCTGGCCATAAAGGCACTCAATATATATAGGGCATGTATAAGGTCAACTGGTTCTAGTTATGTGGTCTTGAAAGGCAGTCCTCTAGAGGAGCTGAAGAGAAAGTTAAATAGTATAAGAACTGGATTGAACTGCATATTCTGGGACAATTATATCAGAACATGTTCTTGAGCCAAAAAAAAATAGTATTCTAAACAAAAGTGAGAATGTAAGGAACCAAAATAAGGTGGCCTCTAGAGCTTATGGGGAATACTTTCAAGGGGTGGTAGGAGATACTAAAGAATGAAAAACATGATGTCTGAGCTATAGACCAATAGAATAGATATTTCTTTCATGTAATTAGCAAGAGTCCATGAGCTAGTGACATATGGGATATAAATTCCTACCAGGAGGGGCAAAGTTTCCCAAACCTCAAAATGCCTATAAATACACCCCTCACCACACCCACAAATCAGTTTTACAAACTTTGCCTCCTATGGAGGTGGTGAAGTAAGTTTGTGCTAGATTCTACGTTGATATGCGCTCCGCAGCAGGTTGGAGCCCGCTTTTCCTCTCAGCGTGCAGTGAATGTCAGAGGGATGTGAAGAAAGTATTGCCTATTTGAATTCAATGATCTCCTTCTACGGGGTCTATTTCATAGGTTCTCTGTTATCGGTCGTAGAGATTCATCTCTTACCTCCCTTTTCAGATCGACGATATACTCTTATATATACCATTACCTCTACTGATTCTCGTTTCAGTACTGGTTTGGCTTTCTACTACATGTAGATGAGTGTCCTGGGCTAAGTAAGTCTTATTTTCTGTGACACTCTAAGCTATGGTTGGGCACTTTTATATAAAGTTCTAAATATATGTGTTCAAACATTTATTTGCCTTGATTCAGGATGTTCAACGTTCCTTATTTCAGACAGTCAGTTTCATATTTGGGATAATGCATATAAATAAATCAATTTTTTTCTTACCTTAAAATTTGACTTTTTCCCTGTGGGCTGTTAGGCTCGCGGGGGCTGAAAATGCTTCATTTTATTGCGTCATTCTTGGTGCGGACTTTTTTGGCGCAAAATTGTTTTCTTGGTTTCCGGCGTCATACGTGTCGCCGGAAGTTGCGTCATTTTTGACGTTTTTTTGCGCCAAAAGTGTCGGCGTTCCGGATGTGGCGTCATTTTTGGCGCCAAAAGCATTTAGGCGCCAAATAATGTGGGCATCTTTTTTGGCGCTAAAAAATATGGGCGTCACTATTATCTCCACATTATTTAAGTCTCTTTGTTTATTGCTTCTGGTTGCTAGAAGTTTGTTCACTGGCATTTTTTTCCCATTCCTGAAACTGTCATTTAAGGAATTTGATCAATTTTGCTTTATATGTTGTTTTTTCTATTACATATTGCAAGATGTCCCAGATTGACCCTGAGTCAGAAGATACTTCTGGAAAATCGCTGCCTAGTGCTGGATCTACCAAAGTTAAGTGTATTTGCTGTAAACTTGTGGTATCTGTTCCTTCAGCTGTTGTTTGTAATGAATGGCATGACAAACTTGTTAATGCAGATAATATTTCCTTTAGTAATGTTACATTACCTGTTGTTGTTCCATCAACATCTAATACTCAGAGTGTTCCTGTTAACATAAGAGATTTTGTTTCTAAATCCATTAAGAAGGCTATGTCTGTTATTCCTCCTTCTAGTAAACGTAAAAGGTCTTTTAAAACTTCTCATTTTTCAGATGAATTTTTAAATGAACATCATCATTCTGATTCTGATAATGATTCCTCTGGTTCAGAGGATTCTGTTTCAGAGGTTGATATATTTTATTATTATTATATATATTATTTAGTAGTTTTTTGCCCATCATGTCACTTTAGACCTCTGATTGTCAATATGAGAAGTGCAGACGCAGCTCTGCTTGTGATTGGTTCACAAGGTTCTAGTTATTTTTATATATTTGGTTTTTATTTATGAACTGCTTAGGATTTCCACATACTAACCTATGATGTTAGAACTAACTATCCTACATAGTTATATTTATCCATATAGGCACTTAATTTAATCTAAGGTTATGATTATATGAATTATATATGAATTGTTTGTGACTGCAGACTCTGATTTTATGTGATTTATATGTTTTTTTATTTTGAGTAAATTTCAAATGTTCTATATGTTATATTTGATTGCCATGTATGTATATTATAGTCGGTAATGTTTCCACACTCTTCATCTCTCATTCATTATAGAGCAGGTGCAATTGTCACTGCAGTTGTCAATCGTAACTTATGATTGGCTCCATGAAGGGTGTGGACACAGACCGGTCTGTGATTGGACGACTTTCATGTTATATAGAGTGGGGTTATCAAATGTAATATCAGCCTGATGAAACGACCGGAAGGTCGAGAAACGCGTTGCTGTTTCTATTCCATATATATTATGTTTTAACAGTGATTTTAAATAAATTTGTTTTTACGATATCCCCGCTCTTTGTATACTGCTTCTTGGTTGGTCCGGTTACCTGCCTCTCACACTAAGAGCTAATAGCAATTGGTCCTATCACGGACGATTTGTTCCTTTGACGCCTCTACCTCCTGTAGCTGCGGATTGCACCCTGGAGTTCCGGATACATCTTCCTATTGGTCTGTCTGGCGGGCGACTAAGGTTCCGTCCTGTCTAGTGAGGCATACGTTTATGCCATAACCTTTGTGAGTACCCTGACTCGTTGTGTGTGCTGTCTCCTGTCTCTGTCGCTACACTGCGATACTGTCCCATAAGGCGCCTCTCTTTTCTCTGCTCCATTAAGAAGGCTATGTCTGTTATTCCTCCTTCTAGTAAACGTAAAAGGTCTTTTAAAACTTCTCATTTTCCAGATGAATTTTTAAATGAAAATCATCATTCTGATTCTTATAATGATTCCTCTGGTTCAGAGGATTCTGTTTCAGAGGTTGATGCTGATAAATCTTCATATTTATTCAAAATGGAATTTATTCATTCTTTACTTAAAGAAGTCTTAATTGCATTAGAAATAGAGGATTCTGGTCCTCTTGATACTAAATCTAAACGTTTAAATAAGGTTTTTAAATCTCCTGTAGTTATTCCAGAAGTTTTTCCTGTCCCTGATGCTATTTCTGAAGTAATTTCCAGGGAATGGAATAATTTGGGTAATTCATTTACTCCTTCTAAACGTTTTAAGCAATTATATCCTGTGCCATGTGACAGATTAGAGTTTTGGGACAAAATCCCTAAGGTTGATGGTGCTATCTCTACTCTTGCTAAACGTACTACTATTCCTACGGCAGATAGTACTTCCTTTAAGGATCCTTTAGATAGGAAAATTGAATCCTTTCTAAGAAAAGCTTACTTATGTTCAGGTAATCTTCTTAGACCTGCTATATCTTTAGCAGATGTTGCTGCAGCTTCAACTTTTTGGTTAGAAGCTTTAGCGCAACAAGTAACAGATCATAATTCTCATAGCATTGTTAATCTTCTTCAACATGCTAATAACTTTATTTGTGATGCCATCTTTGATATCATTAGGGTTGATGTCAGGTATATGTCTCTAGCCATTTTAGCTAGAAGAGCTTTATGGCTTAAAACTTGGAATGCTGATATGTCTTCTAAGTCAACTTTGCTTTCCCTTTCTTTCCAGGGTAATAAATTATTTGGTTCACAGTTGGATTCTATTATCTCAACTGTTACTGGAGGGAAAGAAACTTTTTTTACCACAGGATAAAAAATCTAAAGGTAAATTTAGGTCTAATAATCGTTTTCGTTCCTTTCGTCACAATAAGGAACAAAAGCCTGATCCTTCACCCACAGGAGCGGTATCAGTTTGGAAACCATCTCCAGTTTGGAATAAATCCAAGCCTTTTAGAAAACCAAAGCCAGCTCCAAAGTCCACATGAAGGTGCGGCCCTCATTCTAGCCCAGCTGGTAGGGGGCAGATTACGATTTCTCAAAGAAATTTGGATCAATTAATTCACAATCTTTGGATTCAGAACATTGTTTCAGAAGGGTACAGAATTGGCTTCATGATAAGGCCTCCTGCAAAAAGATGTTTTCTTTCCCGTGTCCCAGTAAATCCAGCGAAGGCTCAAGCATTTCTGAAATGTGTTTCAGATCTAAAGTTGGCTGGAGTAATTATGCCAGTTCCAGTTCTGGAACAGGGACTGGGGTTTTATTCAAATCTCTTCATTGTACCAAAGAAGGAGAATTCCTTCAGACCAGTTCTGGATTTAAAAATATTGAATCGTTATGTAAGGATACCAACATTCAAAATGGTAACTATAAGGACTATCCTGCCTTTTGTTCAGCAAGGGCATTATATGTCCACAATAGATTTACAGGATGCATATCTGCATATTCCGATTCATCCAGATCACTTTCAGTTTCTGAGATTCTCTTTCCTAGACAAGCATTACCAGTTTGTGGCTCTGCCGTTTGGCCTAGCAACAGCTCCAAGGATTTTTACAAAGGTTCTCGGTGCCCTTCTGTCTGTAATCAGAGAACAGGGTATTGTGGTATTTCCTTATTTGGACGATATCTTGGTACTTGCTCAGTCTTCACATTTAGCAGAATCTCATACGAATCGACTTGTATTGTTTCTTCAAGATTATGGTTGGAGGATCAATTTACCGAAAAGTTCATTGATTCCTCAGAGAAGGGTAACCTTTTTAGGTTTCCAGATAGATTCAGTGTCCATGACTCTGTCACTAACGGACAAGAGACGTCTAAAATTGATTTCAGCTTGTCGAAACCTTCAGTCTCAATCATTCCCTTCGGTAGCCTTATGCATGGAAATTCTAGGTCTTATGACTGCTGCATCGGACGCGATCCCCTTTGCTCGTTTTCACATGCGACCTCTTCAGCTCTGTATGCTGAACCAGTGGTGCAGGGATTACACAAAGATATCTCAATTGATATCTTTAAAACCGATTGTACGACACTCTCTGACGTGGTGGACAGATCACCATCGTTTAGTTCAGGGGGCTTCTTTTTTTCTTCCAACCTGGATTGTGATCTCAACAGGTGCAAGTCTGACAGGTTGGGGAGCTGTATGGGGGTTTCTGACAGCACAAGGGGTTTGGGAAATCTCAGGAGGTGAGATTACCAATCAATATTTTGGAACTCCGTGCAATTTTCAGAAGCTCTTCAGTCATGGCCTCTTCTAAAGAGAGAATCGTTCATTTGTTTTCAGACAGACAATGTCACAACTGTGGCATATGTCAATCATCAAGGAGGGACTCACAGTCCTCTGGCTATGAAAGAAGTATCTCGAATACTGGTATGGGCGGAATCCAGCTCCTGTCTAATTTCTGCGGTTCATATCCCAGGTATTGGCAATTGGAAAGCGGATTATCTCAGTCGCCAAACGTTACATCCGGGCGAATGGTCTCTTCACCCAGAGGTATTTCTTCAGATTGTTCAAATGTGGGGTCTTCCAGAAATAGATCTGATGGCTTCTCATCTAAACAAGAAGCTTCCCAGGTATCTGTCCAGATCCAGGGACATTTAAATGTGTGGCGGTAGAAGTTCATCAATGCAATTGCGAGGTGCTCATCAATGTGAGGGATTTTTTTATATATATATATATAAAGTATATATATTACCTGTTTTGTTGTGCATTATTAGGTACCTGCAAACTTCTACTATCGGGAATCCCAGGAGATCAAGCAGAAACAGGGAAAAAAAAATTGCTCCTCTCTACTCCCCCCACCCCTCCTCCTTTCCCTACATAAGCCCGCGCGCAATGAACAGTTACAGCTATCCCTCCTTTACATCATAGGGGGCGGGGCTAAAAATACATACTCTCGTGGTTTTTAAATCTCGGCGATTAATCACGGTTTTAAATTGCTTATGCGATTAATCGTGCAGCCCTATTACCTATTGTTCTTCCTTTCCAATATGAGAAATGGCAACCTTGTGTGATCAGGTGTCTTAAGTTGTCATCTGCTGTGAGCATGGGTATATTTCTGTGAATTATGTTGCAGATTTCTTCGTACTCAGGAGAGTACTGGGTAGTGAACTGTAATGGACTTCTTTGTTTAAATCTATGTTTTGCTTTCCTTCCCCCTTCTTTGTCTTTGATGTGGCTTTCTCTCTCCATTTTGGAGGTCTAAATAATAAATAATTTTGTTGTCTGTCTCAAAGGTGAATTTGAGGTTGAGTTTATTATAAATCAGGTACAACATAAAATTGTCTAGGGTTTCTCTGTCCCCTATCCATACAAAAATAAGGTCATCTATAAACCGCTTATATTGTGTTATATATCTGTGATAGATGTTCCCCTCTCCAAAGATGTAGGACAGCTCCCACCAGCTCATATAGAGGTTGGCATAGGAGGGGGCAAAGTTTGTCCCCATAGCTGTCCCACATCTTTAAAGGTAGAAGTTCCCATTATAACTAAAATAGTTATGTGTCAAAAGATATCGAATGACATCCAGAACAAAATTCGCAAAGGCATAAGTCATATCACTCTCCCTTGACAAGAAATATCTCACTGCCTGTAGACCTTTATCATTGGGTATGGTACAACTATATATTAAGACTATGTCCACTGTGAGCCAATTTGATTCATCTGACCATGTGACAGATTATAGTATTTGAATCAAATGTTTAGAATTTCTAAAATAACTGGAGAGATTCAGGACCAATGGTTGTAAGATTGAGTCAATCCATTCAGACACAGGTTCTAACAAGGAGCCTATACCTGAAATAATTGGTCTACCCTTTACATTTACTGTGCTCTTATGCACTTTGGGAAACGTGAAAAATTGGTGTTCTACGGTGAGGGTTAAATAGAAAATCATAGGTTGATCTATCCAGATATCCCTCACTTAACCCTTCTTGTAAAAGGTGTTGTTATTGTTATTGAAAAAGTTTGACTGGGTTAGTATTTAATGTTTCATAACTTATAGTATCTGTCAATTGCCTCAAAGCTTCCCTGTTGTATTCCTCTGTGTCCCATACCACAATACTACCGCCCTTGTCTGATTTTTTTTTTATTTTTTTAAATGGTTATATCATGTCTTGCTTCTAGACTTTTTAGTGCCTTCCATTCTGATCTAGTAAGATTGTAAAGCCTTGGGCTAGTTCTATTCTGATCATATAGTGTACTCAATTCTTGTTATACCCTAGTTTGAAATAGTTCTAGGATGTTCCCTCTGGATTGTAACAGGTAGAAATCAGATTTTGTTCTGAAGCCCACATGTCTGTCTATTTCTTTCAAGGGGTCTCTTGGGGGCCGAAGGCTGGGAGCACGGCGGCACAGGATCGAAGGACTGGAGTCCACACACACCGCATAAAGGGAAGCAACCAGGTCGCATAGGCGAGAAATGGGGTTGTACCACATCCCACAGTCCGTGCAAAACACTTAAGAGACTGGTTTTAGCATTGGTGGTGTTTGGGTACTATTGCTTAATAGCCGACTCGCCACTTAAATTGCTCGCATCATTTTACTCTACCTCCTTTCACCCACGGGTGGTTGTTGTTTGTATCTATAGATGTCCAATTGCCTTTTCTGTTTCAAGTTCCATTTTTTACAGCAAGATCTAAGATCTTTAAACTTGATGGCTTGTAGCTTGAATGCTTGGTTTTAAGGTAAAGAGTTTTTTCTGTTTCTGTCAATGAAACTTTGGTTCAGGCCCGTAAACCTGTGACAAAGAAGATTTCTCCTGTTAAGTGTGGTCAGTCCACGGGTCATCATTACTTCTGGGATATTAACTCCTCCCCAACAGGAAGTGCAAGAGGATTCACCCAGCAGAGCTGCTATATAGCTCCTCCCCTCTACGTCACACCCAGTCATTCTCTAGCACCCAACTAATAGATAGGATGTGTGAGAGGACTTTGGTGATTATACTTAGTTTTATACCTTCAATCAAAAGTTTGTTATTTTATAACAGCACCGGAGTGTGTTGTTCCTTCTCTGGTAGAATTTGAAGAAGAATCTACCTGAGTTTTTTGTATGATTTTAGCCGGCGTAGTTAAGATCATATTGCTGTTCTCGGCCATCTGAGGAGTGAGGTAAACTTCAGATCAGGGGACAGCGGGCAGGTTAATCTGCAAAGAGGTATGTAGCAGCATATTATTTTCTGACAATGGAATTGACTGAGAAAATTCTGCCATACCGATATAATGTAAACTCAGCCTTAAATGCAGTAGTAGCAACTGGTATCA